>NW_023330180.1:0-2500 GCF_011100685.1 Canis lupus familiaris
CCCGGTTCCCTGGGTCGACCAGATAGCCCTGGGGGCTCCGTGGGGTTGGGGGTGGGGGGGCGCCGTGGGGCAGGTTTTGGGTACAGTTGGCCGTGTCACGGTCCCGGGAGGTCGCGGTGACCTGTGGCTGGTCCCCGCCGGCAGGCGCGGTTATTTTCTTGCCCGAGATGAACATTTTTTGTTGCCAGGTAGGTGCTGACACGTTGTGTTTCGGCGACAGGCAGACAGACGACAGGCAGACGTAAAAGACAGCCGGTCCGTCCGTCGCTCGCCTTAGAGATGTGGGCCTCTGGGCGCGGGTGGGGTTCCGGGCTTGACCGCGCGGCCGAGCCGGTCCCTGTCCTCGCTCGCTGGAGCCTGAGCCGTCCGCCTGGGCCTGCGCGCCGGCTCTCGTGCTGGACTCCAGGTGGCCCGGGTCGCGGTGTCGCCCTCCGGTCTCCGGCACCCGAGGGAGGGCGGTGTGGGCAGGTGGCGGTGGGTCTTTTACCCCCGTGCGCTCCATGCCGTGGGCACCCGGCCGTTGGCCGTGACAACCCCTGTCTCGCAAGGCTCCGTGCCGCGTGTCAGGCGTCCCCCGCTGTGTCTGGGGTTGTCCGGTCGCTCCTGCCCCCCCCCCCCCCGGGGGTCGAGGGGCTTGCCGGTGAGGCGGAAGCAGGTCCCCCCGGTCGCCGTCCTCGCTGGGCTTTTGCTCCTCGGGAAGCCCCCTCGGGGCCGCAGCTTGCTGCCGATCGATCGATGTGGTGATCTCGTGCTCTCCTGGGCCGGGCCTAAGCCGCGTCAGACGAGGGACGGGCGTCCACGGCGGATGCGACCGCTCTTCTCGTTCTGCCCGCGGGCCCCTCCCTCCCCGGCTCCTCCGCGCCCGGCCGTCGTGGCGGGTGCGCGGGGGGCGCGCGCCGGGGTTGGGGGTGGTGCGGACTCCGGCCCGACCCCGGCCTCCCGCCTTCTTGCCTCGCGGCGCTGGCGGGACCGGGGTCCTCGGACGCGGCGGACACTCTCGCCGGCCTTTCCCGAAGGCCCTGGGTCCGTGGCGAGCGGCCCTCCCCTCCTCCGCGGGGGAGGGCCGGCCCGACGCCGCGCTGCTCACCGCCCGGCCTGGGCGCGCTTGAGCGCGTTGCGCCCGGCCCTCCGTGGTGCCCCTGGAGCGCTCCAGGTCGCCTCAGGTGCCTGAGGCCGAGCGGTGGCGTCGTTTCCTTCCCCGGCGACTCCCCTCGGGCTGCCGCCGCCGTCGTCGGCGTGTCCGAGGAGCGGGTGGTGGAAGAAGTCGGCAAGGGAGGCGCACCCGTGCCCCTGGCGGGGGCGCGGGCGCCTCGTCTTCCTTTCCCCTCTCCTCTCCTCCCCCCCTCGCCGCGCCGGCGGGGGGTGGGTGGCGTGGGGCGGTGTGACTCGGAGGACTTGGCGGGGCTCGTGAGCGCCCGCGGCGGGCCGGGCCAGCGCCGCGGCGCTTGGCCAGCCCGAGGGGCTGCCCCTCTCTCCCGGCACGGGTCGTGTCCCCGTCTCCGTCCCTCTCTCTCGCCCGCCTCGCGGGAGGCGGGGAGCTCTCTCCTCTGGGCGGTGACGTGACCACGCCGTGCGCGGGCGAGGCGGAGGCGGCGTCCTCGAGGGGGCACCGGCCGCGAGCGCTCGGGGTTGCCCTGTGCCTGTCCCTTGCCGGAGACCCGCCCCCCGCCCCGCGAGCCCTGTCGGCCCCGGAGCGCCGCCTGGTGGGGCCCGTTTGGGAGGACGAACGGGTGGGGGCGATGCGCCCTCGGTGAGAAAGCCTTCTCTAGCGATCCGAGAGGGTGCCTTGGGGTACCGGAGCCCCCAGCCGCTGCCCCTCCTCTGCGCGTGTAGTGTGGCCAGCGACGCGGGGTTGGACTCCCGTCGCGACGTGTTTGGGCAGAGTGCCGCTCTTTGCCTACCTACCGCGGCCTGCGCCTCCCCCCTCCGAGACGGGGGAGGATCCCGCCGGGCCGGGCCGGCGTCCGGTGCGGGGTGTGTTGCCCGCGTGCGTGTGCGAGCGTGCGCGCGGCCGGGGGGTTGGGGCGGCCCGCCCCCCCCCCCCCACGCCACTCACCCCGTGTGTGTGCGTGTGTGCCGCGCTAGCGGCCGGCTGGCTGTCTGGGCCGCCGCCCGCTCCCGAGCCGAGTCGCCGCCGGCGGTGGCTCGGCGGGCGCGTGTGGGTCGGGCCAGCTCCCGCCTGGGGGCGCCTCCCCGGGTCGTGACTCCGGGTTGGACCGGACGGATGGACGGACGGGCGGATGGACGGACGGAGGTTCGGACGGGACCCCCGCGGCGGGGGTCGCGCGTGCCTGGGCCCGGGCGGTGTGGGGCCCGGTTTGCGGGGAGGCCTGCCAAGGGTGCTGAGGCCGGCCGGCGTCCCGGGCGTCGCGGGACCGCCCTCGTGCTGGTGGCGGTGGGATCCCGTGCGCGTTTACCCGGTGGCCCGGCTCGCGCCTTCGTTGGCGCGCCCTTCCCGGGACCGGCCCTTCCCCACGCGCTCTCCCGGCCCTCGCCCGCT
>NW_023330180.1:15000-23135 GCF_011100685.1 Canis lupus familiaris
GAAGGCGGAGCTCGACCCCCGAGCGGCCGGGCCGTTGCCCCTAGTTTCTCTTTTTTTTCCTTCTCTTTTTTTGGAAGGTTTGTTTGTATGTATGTGCATTTATGTATGTATGTATGTACGTACGTACTTACTTGCTTACTTACTATTTATTCATTTTCTTTTCTTTCTTTCTTTCTTTCTTTCTTTCTTTCTTTCTTTCTTTCTTTCTTTCTTTCATCAGACACAGACGGAGACGGAGAAGCAGGCTCCATCCAGAGCGCCTGACCTGGGACTCTGAGCCCGCGTCTCCAGAACCACGCCCTGGGCTGAAGGCGGAGCTCGACCCCCGAGCGGCCGGGCCGTTGCCCCGAGTTTGTCTTTGTTTGTATGTATGTGCATTTATGTATGTATGTATGTACGTACGTACTTACTTGCTTACTTACTATTTATTCATTTTCTTTTCTTTCTTTTCTTTTCTTTTCTTTCTTTCTTTCTTTCTTTCTTTCTTTCTTTCTTTCTTTCTTTCTTTCTTTCATCAGACACAGACGGAGACGGAGAAGCAGGCTCCATCCAGAGCGCCTGACCTGGGACTCTGAGCCCGCGTCTCCAGGACCACGCCCTGGGCTGAAGGCGGAGCTCGACCCCCGAGCGGCCGGGCCGTTGCCGCAAGTTTACCTTTTTTTTCCTTCTCTTTTTTTGGAAGGTTTGTTTGTGTCCTTGCGTGGAGCCTGCTTCTTCTCCCTCTGCCTAGGTCTCTGCCCCTTCCTCTCTCCTCTCTCCTCTGTCTCTCTCTCTCTCTCTCTCTCTCTCCCTCCCTACGTTCGGACTTCTAGGTCACCCCATCAGAAAGATGCCTCGTGGGATGGGACCCAAGAGGTGGTCCAGAGAAATAAGGACCCGATCTCCCCCCCCCCCCCCCCCCCGCCACTTCCCTTGAGTCCAAATCATGAAGAAGACGGGGAAAGCAGGCCAGGCAGGCGGACGCCGGAAATCCCAAGTCCACACGCACGCACGAGCACCAGAACTGATGCCCAACCCACTCCACCTCTTTCAGAGGGCTGAGAGGGAGGCAACCACGGACAAAGCCTGTTTTCCAGGAGGAAACCGAGATGAAGGAACAGGCGGAGGTGGAGGCGGAAGGCTGGAAGGTTGACGGATAAGAGAAAGGAAAAGAGGGACGGACGCCTGGGTGGCTCAGTGGTTGGGCGGCCTCGGGGATGCGGGGCGGGGGTTGGGGAGGTGGAAGGGGTACCCTGGGCTCGTGTGCCCGCATCGGGTTCCCTGCGGGGAGCCTGCTTCTCCCTCTGCCTGTGTCTCTGCCTCTCTCTCTCTCTGTGACTATCATAAATAAATAAAAATTTAAAAAAAAAAAAAGAACGAGAGAAGGCAGCTGGAGAAACTACATGCGAACGCAGACGGTAGACACAACCCCAGGGGGGAGGGCTGGGCTCCGTGAGGGGTGGGACAGAGGCCAGCGGTTTCCACGAAGAGCCTTTCGATGGACTGCTGAATGGACTGGATCTGCGGCTTTGGCTGCGAGCCTCCTTGGATGGTGACGGGACAGGCGAGGACAGGCCCGGACCCCCCGCAGGCCCGCCCGAGGGCCTGCTTGGAGCGCACGAACACGTAGGGCACGTTCTTCTCTTCACGCGGCAGGCAGGCAGGCGGGCGGCGGACGGTGCGGGATGATCTCCAGGGGCTCGGCGTCTGCAGCCAGCCATCAGGATGAACTCAGAGATGCCTCTCCACAGAGGGTTTTGGTGGCTTCGTGGGCTCCTTTCCGAAGCTGCTTGTAGTTACGGGACTGCTGAACACGCGTCCAGGAGTTTCTTGGGGAGGTGGGCATCTGCCAGGGGGTAGGCCTTCGGATTCACATCAGCCTCAGTCATCTCTGCGTATCCGCGGTCCCTGTGGGTTTCCTGTAAAAAGACGTGTCCTGGGAGCTACCTATCACCGTCACACTTCATACGGATAACCGGTTTTGTCCCCACGCGCCCCCGCCCCCGCCGCCGTTGGGGTGGGCGGTGGGATGTGCTGTGCTCCCGTCACAGTTTGTGGGCCTGGAATGGTGGTGATCGAGATAGACCCTTCCGCCACCTCATTACAAAGAAACAAGACACGTGTGGTGTCTTGTTAGACCCACAGGCACAGAAAAGAAAAGGAGAACTACTTATCCCCTTGTTCCACCGGGACCCACCCGGATGCCATGCCCATGCCGGAGGGTCCAGGCCCCGAGGGACGGGCGTACTCAACTTTGCTGTGAACTCAACGGATTAGTGGAGTTGTGCCTCTGAGGATTTGTCCACGGAAACTACTTCAAATGATCGATTTTGTCCGTCTCGTGTACTTTTCCTTGTGACGAGCAAGCAGGTTAAAAAAAAAAGAAAAAGAAACAAATGAAAAAAGGGGGGAATCCCTGCGTGGCGCAGCGGTTTGGCGCCTGCCCTTGGCCCAGGGCGCGATCCTGGAGACCCGGGATCGAGTCCCACGTCGGGCTCCCGGTGCATGGAGCCTGCTTCTCTCTCTGCCTATGTCTCTGCCTCTCTCTCTCCTCTCTCTCTCTCTCTCTCTCTCTCTCTCTCTCTCTCTCTCTCTCTCTCCCCCCCCCCCCGACTATCATAAATAAATAAATTAAAAAAAAATGAAAAAAGGTCTATAGGTTAAACTTTTACAATAGCTTCCCAAATCTTTGGTGACCTGGAACTTTGAAGGTGTAACTAGCTTAATTGATAAATTGGGTTCAGTTCATCGGATACCTGGCGTCTGTCTTTCCTTTTTTTTTTTTTTTTTTTTCTTTTTGTCTTTCCAACAGAAAGGTAAAATACTAAAGTGTGAGTCAGTAAGACACCCAAGGTGGTTTTTTTGTTTTGTGGTGTTGGGTTTTCCTCCCCCACCCCTTGCCCTTTTCTTCCTCCCCCCCCCCCTCCCCCCACCTCAGTTTTTGTGTTTCTCTTTTGTCTGATTCAGGAAACCTGCAGATACCTGGGTGTGTCACTAAACGTGTTTCAGGTTGGTTTGTTCGTTTCTCTTTTCCTTCCTCTTTTTTTTTTTTTAATTTTAATTCACAATTCATCACACACACACACACACACACACACACACACACACACACACGGGCAGAGGGAGAAGCGGGCACCCTGCAGGACCGCTGAGCCACCCAGGGATCCCCTGTTTCGTGCTTCCTTCACAATTGTATCATACAGGGCAGCCCGTGTGGCTCAGCGTTTTAGTGCCGCCTTCAGCCCAGGGCGTGATCCTGGAGTCCCGGGATCGAGTCCCACGTCAGGCTCCCTGCACTGGAGCCTGCTTCTCCCTCTGTGTCTTTGCCCCCCCCCCCCCCCTCTTAAATCTTAAAAAAAAAATTGTGTCCTACATGTTAGGTTTTTACAAAATGAACAGCGGAGAAATAAAAAACCAGCAGAGCCAGGCAGTAGGTAGGAGAGTGCTTTAATGGGGAGCGCTCCTGGGTGAGGTTCCATGACTCGGAGAGGTGGCCAGAGTCAGGGAAGTCGCGCGGGGTTGGGGACTGTGGGGGTTTTGAAGCCTTCTTGGTTCCGACTCTGGATCCAAATTAGACAAGGGAACACCGTGTCCTTAGGTGATTGGCTGGGGGTGGGGGGGGATAGTATCAGACGATGGGGAGGGGGCGGGGGCGGTTCCTGGATGGAAAGTTTCGGTTTCCCATCTAGGCTTCGACTCACTGGAGATGATGTGGTGGTCAGGGATGCTTTGACGGGAAGATCAGCCATTTTGACCCAGTTTGAGATGTCCGCCATTTTGGGTGCCCCTGTCTCTCAGCCAGCCCAACAATACATACACACACACACACACACACACACACACACACACACACACACACGTGTTTCTAAAAACTATTACATGTATTCATACATTTGACAATCTAAGGATTTCTGGTACGATAGACAATGTGCCCGTGGTTCCTACTGACTTTTCACCAGAGACTGAGGTTTCTAGGAGTTAACAGTCTGCCGCCTGGGTGGCTCAGCGGTTGAGGGGTTGAGCATCGGCCTTTGGGTCAGGGCCCAATTCTGGGGCGGCGGGGGGGGGGGGTATCCGAGTCCGGACCCCTTTCCACATCTGGCTCCTTGTGGGGAGCCTGCTTCTGCCTATGTCTCTGTCTCTGTCTCCCTCCCTCCCTCTCTTCCCCCTTCACAAAGTTCTCTCTCTCTCTCTCTCTCTCTCTCTCTCTCTCTCTCCTCTCTCAAAAAGTGTAAAATAAGTACAATTTTAAAAAATCTGCCACATGGAATCGAGACTACTGGTTAACGATAAGGAAAACAACCTCTGTGTGTGAGATAGTAGGAGACATGTAGAATAGATACAAGGCATGAAAATACGGGTGGTGGTTAAAGAAAATGAATCGGGGATCCCTGGGTGGCGCAGTGGTTTGGCGCCTGCCTTTGGCCCAGGGCACGATCCTGGAGACCTGGGATCGAATCCCACATCAGGCTCCCGGTGCATGGAGCCTGCTTCTCCCTCTGCCTGTGTCTCTGCCTCTCTCTCTCTCTCTCTCTCTCTCTCTATCATAAATAAACAAAATAAAATAAAAAAGAAAATGAATCTGTCCTGAAATGACTCTGGCTTTTTTTTTTTTTTTTTTAAGATTTTATTTACTTATTCACGAGAGACACAGGGACAGGCAGAGACAAGGGAAGCAGGCTCTATGCGAGGACCCTGATATGGGACTCGGTCCCAGGAGTCTGGGATCACGCCCTGAGCTGAAGCCAGACGCTCAAACGCTGAGGCACAGGGGCGTCCCAAAGCCTGGCTATTTAGAGAAAGAACACTTAAGACGGACGGAATGGAAAAAGAAATTATAGAAGGGATTTATGAAGGAGATTTTTGAGATTTGTTTTTTGTTTTCTGTTTTTTATTTTTTTGGATTTTATTTATGTATTCATGGGAGAGAGACAGAGACAGAGAGAGACAGAGAGAAGGAGAGAGAGTAACAGAGACAGAGAGAGACAGAGAGAAAGACAGAGAAAGAGAGAGACAAAGAGAGACAGAGGCACAGAGACAGAGACACAGAGAGATAGAGAGAGACAGAGAAAGCAAGACAGAGACAAAGAGAGACAGAGATAGAGAAAGAGAGAGACACAGAGAAGGAGAGAGACAGGGAGAGAGAGAGAGACAAAGAGAGAGACAGAGAGATAAAGAGAGACAGAGACAGAAGGGGAGAGAGACACAGAGAAAAGAGAGGCAGAGAGATAAACAGAGGCAGAGACAGAGACAGAGAGAAGGGGAGAGAGAGACAAAGAGAGAGAGACAGAGAAAAGAGAGGCAGAGAGACACAGAGAGACAGACACAGAGAGAGGCAGAGACAGAGAGAAGGGGAGAGAGAGACAAAGAGACAGAGAAAAGGGGCAGAGAGATAAAGAGAGACAGAGACAGAGAGACAGACACAGAGACACAGTGAGGCAGAGACAGAGAAAGAGAGAGACAGACAGAGAGACACACACACAGAGAGAGAGAGAGAGAGAGAGAGAGAGAGAGAGAGGCAGAGACACAGGCAGGGGAAGAAGTAGGCTCCACGTGGGGAGCCCGATGTGGGTCTGGATCCCAGGACCCTTGGGATCAGGCCCTGAGCCAAAGGCAGACCTTCCACCGCTGAGCCACCCAAGGCGTCCCAGAAGCAGACTCTTTGAAAAGGGATTGCAGGCGTGGTCAGGACGGACTGAGATTGGGAGAAGTGGGTTTTTACTACTACACTGGTGTACAACTGAGATTTGGCTCTTCTCTCTGCTAAAATGGCGAGATTCTCTTGCATTGGTAGTCTACTCTTGATAAGAGTGTGAACAGAGAAGAAAAGACAAAGACAAGGTGCTTTTTTGTTTGGTTGGTTGGCTTGGTTTGGTGTGGTTTGGTTGGGGTTTTTTTGTTTGTTTTTTGGGGGGTGTGTGTGTGTGTGTGTGTGTGTGTGTGTGTCTCCCTTTACCTGCCCAGAACAGCAAGGTTTTTAGATTCCCTTTTTTTTTTTTTTTTTTTTGGTTGTTCTTGTTTCACTTTTTTTGGTATTTACTTATTTATTTTATTTTTTGGGTTCGTTTGTATCCGGTCTTCCCCTACTACGTAAGAGTGAAAACTTCTCCACGGTAAAGGAGCTTCATTTTGGGGACAACTCTAAAAGCACCTGTAGAATCTCCTAGGGGCCACCTCGGCGAAAGAGACACTGAAGATTTCCGTTTTGTTATGATCCGTGATCCTTTGTAGGCATGTGCCTTGAAAACTTCTGAGATGTTTTTGGTTGGCTGGTTGGCTGCCTGTCTGTCTGTCTACTGGTCCCTTCATCCGTTCGTGGATTCTCAGCGGATCCCAGAATGCCAAACCCTAAATAGAGTCTCTTGACTACTATAGGTCGTTTACCTGCTATGGGAAGGCACATGAGAAGCACTGTCAGACAAAGAATCATAAGCCCTCTTAGATTATATTGTGTGGGTGAATGCTGCCGGTGTTCCGAACAGGAAATGAAATTCCTAAACTTGTAACGTGTCCTGGTAGAGTGCCGTCACTCCACATTCGAACTGTTTAAATGCTCTGCGTACGTGCATGTGTGTTGTGTGTGTGTGTGTGTGTGTGTGTGTGTGTGTATGTGTGTGTGACAGAAACTGGTCGGATTTTCCTCTCGACTGCATTATAATGAATTCTCATTGGGTCTTTAGGCACGTCCCTCCGTGGGTGACCTCCCTGTCACGTGCAGGTGTTGTTAGGAGGGTCTTGCAACAATGCGGTCCACTTTTCAGAAGATTCGCGGAAAGGACTCTGGACGAATCCCGGTATCTGGTCACCCTGAGATTGTCCAACTACATACAGTAGGAGTTGCCGGAACTAATGAAAAAGCTGCATGGAAACCGAACAGAAAGGAACAACGTGGAACTGAATGAGGTCCACGAAACCCTGAACAGAGTTCAGAAACTCTCAGTGAGTCATCTTCCTTTTTTTTTGGCGATTGTTAAATCCTCTTCAGAAGGTCGGTGGGAATCCGTGCTCATTGCCACCAGACACCGTTGGAAGGATCCGCTGTATCACCAAGGCCTTCCTTGAGTAGAATGGCGTCTGTTTTTCTTTCTTTCGACCTCCCCCGGTCCCCACGCCGCCCTCCCCTCCTCCCTCCCCTCCCTTTCTCCCCCCCCCCCCCCGCCCCCCACCCGGCCCCGGCCCCGGCCCCGGCCCCCGGGGTCCATTTGTCAAAGTGATCTCTATTGACCGAGCGGGCCAGGGGCCCCTGGAATCGCATCCTAAGACTCAGATAGGATCAGACAGCCTGGAGACACTCAGATCCACTTCTCGGGAGCCACCGGAGCCCCTCGGAAACCGTGAGCCTGATACCTTCCTTCCAGAGGTCGCCGCGTCCTCACTGGGCGAGTCAAGAGTGCCACCTCCTGGCGGACGAAACCGAGAGTCAGCTGCTTAACCCCAGCGAGCCTCCCAGGTTGCCCCTACGAGGTGCTTGGAAATGCTGAGGCTCAACGACACCGGAACCACAACAACCGGAAGAACAGAAAAGAAGAGCAAAAGAAATGCTGAAGTTCTTCCTTCTGGCCTTGCCTTTACAGGAGTGTGCCGTCTGCGACCACGCCTGTCTCCGCGGACAGGAAGAAAAGAGTCCAGATGGCTGAACCGGGGTTCTGCACTCTGCGGACCACAGGAACCCCCTCCAGCCTGACCCAGGAACTCCCTTACTCTGAGCCAGGGACAGGAGGTCTTGTTTTGTGTTTCGGTTGTGGTCCAAAAGACAGGCGTCACCTACGATGGAACCTTGTAACCCTTTCTAAGCCTAGAGTCGCTCAGCGGCATTACATACGTTCACACATCCTCCTCGCCAAGTTATCTTTCCATTCCATTTTTTTACTCTCTTTTTTGAAACTCTTTAAATTTTATTTATTTATTTGTTCGTTCGTGCATTCATTCATTCATTCGTTGTTTGTTTGTTTATTATTTTAAAGGATTTTTTTATTGAGAGAGAGAGAGAGAGAGAGAGAGAGAGAGAGGCAGAGACACAGAGGGAGAAGCAGGCTCCATGCAGGGAGCCCGATGTGCGACTGGATCCCGGGTCTCCAGGATCACACCCCAGGCTGCAGGTGGCGCCAAACCGCTGCGCCACCGGGGCTGCCCTCCATTTTTTTTACTCTTAAGTT
>NW_023330181.1:0-23040 GCF_011100685.1 Canis lupus familiaris
CACTCACAGGCAAACCACTAACAAGTTTGCAAGGAGAACCCGGAGACTTGTCTTTCCTTGTAGCTCAGCCCATAGTTCTCATCCTAAGTGGTAAACCTGTTTCACACCTACAGGACTCGTCAGCACCATTTGCTATGCATTTTTTCATAGTTCATCCTAAATTCACCTGGTAATCGGGGTGCTGGTCCATCCTAGTTGTCTCTGTGTGAAGGAGGAGAAAAAAGTTCTTACCTTTCTGTCAAGCAGGTAGTTTACAGCTCATAGCAAGATGCCTAGAGACCATGCTTACCCCCCCGGAGACACAGAGGGACACTATCTTCCTTGAGGTTTACAGGTCAAAGAGATGGCTCCCAGGCCCTTAAGAACAACCTTCCTGGGTTGTAATGTGGGCAATACAATTGTTCAGCTTCAAACGATATTTAGATACATATGAGATCAACAGAGGAAGTATTTATATTACAAGTTTACTCAGGTAATGCTTTTATCTTTTTAAAAGATTTCATATTCCTGAGACACACAGAGAGAGGGGAAGAGACATAGGCAACTGGAGAAGCAGGCTGCCTGTAGGGGGCCTGTTGTCGTGTTGTGGGACTCCATCCCAAGACCCCAGGATCACACCTGAGCCAAAGACACCCGCTCAACCAGAGCCACTCAGGTGCCCCACTAACACTCTTATGTTTTGTGGGTTTTTTTTAAGATTTTATTCATTTGTTCAAGAGAGACACAGAGAGAGAGAGAGAGGCACAGACACAGGCAGAGGAAGAAGCAAGCCCCCGGCAGAGCCTGATGCAGGACATGATTCCAGGAGCCCGGGATCACGACCTGAGCCTAAGGCAGATGCTCAACGACCGAACCACCCACGGCCCCCCGCCCGTAAATCTCTTCTAAAAAGTAACAGTAAGTACTCTTTTATACCAATGAACGGGCACATAACCCATTCCCGATTTCCCTTAGCCGAGCTGCTGCATCAAACTAATCCCTCACAAAGGGTGTGCTTCTCCCGAAGCTGCCGATGGCAGTGGCAGTGTAGCCAGGAGCAGTCTTGCCCAGCTCTTGCTGCTAGGAAGTGTGGCTGGTGCCGGAATGCTCACCGAAGGAGTGCTGCAGTTGGAGCCAGGCGGTCACACCTCCCCTGGGCCTGAGCCTAGAAGATCTCCAGGCACATCCCTTCCATATCCTTTTCCGTATTCAGCAGGTAAAGGACAGAAGGTGCGCTGAGCACGTCGGTGAAGACAGGCAGAACCCCAGTCCCCTGGGTCCTGGCCTTCAGCCCCTGCTCCCCCACCACCACCCCAGTGCACTGCCTGGCTCAGCTGAAGACCGGGACACCCTCCCACCTCTCCCCTCTGGCTCTCTGCCTGTGAACTCTGGCTGCCGTGCCCCTCCCCGTGAACATCCTACTGCGTTCCTGCAACTGACACACGTTGGGCTGCCCCACAACCTCAGCCCCCTACCTCGGCCTCAATACTCTCTGGGCACTGAAATGGACACTCTTTTTTTTTTTTTTTTAATTTTTATTTATTTATGATAGTCACAGAGAGAGAAAGAGAGGCAGAGACACAGGCAGAGAGAAGCAGGCTCCATGCACCAGGAGCCGATGTGGGAATCGATCCTGGGTCTCCAGGATCGCGCCCTAGGCCAAAGGCAGGCGCCAAACCGCTGCGCCACCCAGGGATCCCTGAACTGGACACTTTAAGGCTCACCCTTCACTCCAGATAGCTAAAATCTGTCATTTCATATTTTCATCTATCTCCTCCTTCTAGAAACCTATTTAACCTGGGAGGGCAAATCTTCACCTCGTGTGTCCGTCTGGGCCAGAAGCAGCAGACCTGCATCATTTCATATTGTTTAAAATCTCTTCATTCATTAGTATTTAAAATAAAAAGTTTTCTCTTTCTGTATTTGGAAAAAACACAAATATTTCTCCCAATTTATCATCAAGCTTTATTTATTCTTTCTTTCTTTCTTTCTTTCTTTCTTTTCTTCTTTCTTTCTTTCTTTTTCTTTCTTTCATGAGAGATGCACACAGAGAGGCAGAGACACAGGTGGAGGGAGAAGCTGGCTCCCCCAGGGGAGTCCGACGGGGGCCAATCTGGATCTCAGGACCCCAGGACCATGCCCTGGCCAGAAGGCAGAGACCCAACTAAAAAGCCACCCAGGCGACCCAAGTCATTGATCTTTTTAACCTAATGTTTTACTTTATTTTCTGTCATATGGATATTGTTTCTGTGTTCAAATCGTTCACTTCCTCTTCATACTTTTCATCTGTTTAGACACTGTCTTTGAAGAAGCCTTTCCCACCCTTAATTTCCTAAGTAGTTGCCTCGGTTTGCTCCCGTTTATTTTTCTCTCTTTAATGCATCAGTTTTATTAAGCTAACTGACACCCATCTTCAAGATTTGTAAATCATTCTTCTCTTGAAGTCTTTCCACCATGTTTTCCAAAATGAACAGTCACCTTGACCAGGAAATGCCAGAGGCTAAGAAAGCTCAAGGTTCTAATCTGTGTGAAAGAACCCATTCTTCTTTGAAGCCTCCCGACATGGACGCGTCTTGCTTTGGGGAAAGGGGCAGCAGAAGTATCAGGAAAGTGACTGTCAAATCTGAATTCCCTCTTCTTCAAAAATACTGTGTGGATCTGCCTACAGGGAAGCTGTAACAAAGTAAGACAAACCAGGCAGCTTTCAGGCTGTCACGACAAACGTACATTCTCTCACTGTTCTGGAGGCTGGGAGTCTGAGATTCAGGTGTGGGCACGACAAAAATACATTCTCTCACTGTTCTGGAGGCTGGGAGTCTGAGATTCAGGTGTGGGCAGGGCTGGTTCCTTCTGAGTGCTGTGGGGGAGGGGCTGTTGCATCCTCCCGCCCTGGCTGGTAGATGTCAGTCTTCTCTCCCTGTGTCATCCCATTCTCTTCTCTGTACTTGGATGTTTGCGTCCAAATTTTCCCTTTAAAAAAAAAAAAAAGTTATGCATTCATTTTACAAAGAGAGGACAAGCAAGCCAGGGGAGGGGCAAACGGGGGGGGGGCAGGGAAAGGGAAAGAGAGAGAGAGAGAGAGAGAGAGAGAGAGGAGAGAGAAGCAGACACCCCTCTCGGGTGTGGAACAGACACCTCTCTGGGGCTTGATGTGGGGCTCAATCTAACAACCTTGAGAGCAGGGCCTGGACCAAAATCGAGTTGGATGCTCAACGAACTGCGCCCCCCAACCCCCCCCTCAATTTTCCCTTCATAAAGGACAGCATGCTACAGACCCCACTTTACCTTGGTTTCTTCCATAAGGACCCCACCACTAAATACAATCACATTCTGAGGTACCAGGGCGTGGTACACATGAATGGGGTGGTGGGGGTGCGAGGGGGCACACAATTGAACCCTAGCATTTGTACACCTGGTCATGTCAAATTGGCTCTCTCACTGCCTTGGTTATGCTGTAAGGGAAGAGCGCTTACACATTATCTTATCTAAGTATTTTAGTTTACAGGTGAAGAAACGGGGGCCTGGAAGAAGGAAGGATTTGCCTAGGGGCACAGGCTGCTTTGTAACAAAACCATATCGTTCCCACCTCCCCACCACCCCCATCTTTTAGCCAGGTATTCTATCTCCTGCTTTATGTCCTCCAGATTGTCTATCCTCAGGAGTCTGGGCAGACAGAGAAGGGGACAGAGTGAATAGGTTACAGGATTTGAATCAAAACAGCTGAAGTGAATCCTGGGGTCCGCTTTGGTCTTTTGGGTTTCACAATCCTTGTTTCCAGAAAACAAATCCTAGTACCCTGCTCTCTCAACGCAGCAAAGAAAAGGAGGACACATTCCTCCTGCAAATGTCTTATAAAGGATAGATCTTTGATTGAAAACAAGATTTGCAAACAACATGGGCAAATTGGTAAGTAGACACCATTTCAGAACATTTCAAAGAGGCGATAATAACAGACGATACACCTTAACCTGACTTTGGGACCCACCAAGTATATGTCAGCCAGGGTGCAGGGGAGTATAAAAGTCAAAGACTAAGATTTACCTTTAACACTGAGCTTCAGACACCAGATCTTCGAAGTCGGTATCCAGAACCTCTTCCCGTCTCCCCATCCCAGAATTCTGTTCTGTGAGTTAGCACTGCAAGCCGTCTTCCTAGGGTGTCTCTAGGTCTTAAGGGTCACAGAAGGGAAACACAGAAACCATTACTCACTAGAGAATGACAGGCCAGGGTGAGCAGCCCCTGGCTAGCTGTGACTTAGTGGAGAGGGCAGGTGTTGTTGTTGTGTGATTTTTTTTTTTTCTTGAGTTTTCATTCATTTATTTGAATGAGAGAGAGAGTGAGAGAGAGAACACAGGCAGCGGGGAGAGAGGAAAGCAGGCGCCCCATGAGCAGGGAGCCTGATATGGGGCTTCAATGGGTGCAGACTTCCAGTTTGAGGGAAGATGACCAAGTTCTAGAGACGGAAGTTGCTGATGGCAGCACAACAACGCAAATGTGCTTAAGGCCACTTAATGATACGCTCACCAGTGATTAAAATGCTGTATTTTATGTTGTGTTATTTTATCACCAAAAGAAGGAAAGAGCAAGCAAGACTCAGATGCCCAGGTGAAAAGCAGAGGAAGGAGGTACGAGGTGTGGAAGAAGCTTCCCCTGATACCACAGGACAGCCAGTCAGTTATTTTGTGACTGCATCTGTGCTCCTGGGGGCTTCCCACCTTCTCAATAAAACAGATTCTGCCTCCAATTGGAGGTTTTTCCACTCAGCCTTTGTGGGCACGTCACAGTTTATTCATAGGATACACAAGGAGTAGTGAAATTCCTAGGTCAAGGGTAATACACATGCTCAAAATTTTACATGCAAGCTAGAGCTGATTAACTGCAATCAAGGGGCAGGTTTTGGGTGATCCATGGACTTCTGAAGTCGGGGACAGCATCTGATGTGTGTGGGAGCACACGTACAATTTTCTAGGAGTAGGCTCTCAAAATACCTCTCGGGCTCAGGGACACCGGAGAGTAGAGCATGAACAGCACAGAATCCCCAACACAGCATCAGTAAAACAAGTGAGAGAGCTCTGCCAAATTAAGCGACGTAAACTAACTTTTCAATCCAACAAGTCCATGTGCCTGGACCTTCCCTACATACTTATTTCACTCTTGTAAGATCTTACCTTCCCTCGTCTGTTTCCTCCCTCTGCTGCCAGACTGCACCGTGAAACAGGAATAGAAGGATGCAGAGAGCCCCGCATCTGCTGGAGAGGAGTAGAGTGATCCAGACACCCCGAGGACAGTTTTGGAGGACGGTTGCAGGCTGGATCGGCGACATGAGATAGCCTTGATCCTGAACTCCAGAAGTGGACCTCGGTCTCGCAGTTGCACGTGTCTTCCTTCAAAATGGCTGCCAGGCTGGAATGGTGCATGACATCAGAGGCTTCTGACCTTCCTGATTGGAAAGACTGGACTCCATGGTTCTTGGCAACGGAGGTGGACAAGAGCATCTTCGCAGAGCATGTCCATACTCCTAGCTTGGCCCCGGCTTAGAGAAGGGATAACAGGGCTTGGGTTCACCCAGAAGCCAGAAGGGGAGTTTGAGAAGAGGAGGGTCTGAGTCTCCTGGGAGGGCACAAAGAGCTTGGGAGAAATCATGGCCAGTTGTCAACCGTCCGCCCAGTCTGAGGGCCAGAGCCCCCAGCCTAGCACATCAGGGTACCCCCCGGAGGCCGTGGTAGATGAAGAAAGCCCAGGACCATCAGGTGAGGAAGCAGGAGGGAGAAGGGACTTGACAGGCTTGACTAGTGAGTACAAATGGGTACAGAAGCCAGGAAGGTGTGTCTGACTAGACTGCACGTGACAGGAGAGATTCAGAAAGCCAGGGTTGGAGAAGAGAGCACGGGAGCCGGGGACAAGGGTATCGCACTGGAAGGAAAACCCAGGAAGCAAGGAAGGAGGGTTAGGAGATGACATCCAAAGAGGAGATAAAGGAAGACAGGAAATTATCCCATTATCCTCATGGGAGAAATGATCTACCAGGAAGAGTTTTGAGGGCGTGGTGGGGGTATGAAACAGTGGCAAAGATGAATGGGGGCAAATGCATATGAATGAAGGACAAAGATGAAAGGTGGTTTTGGAGAGGCCAATCATCTATGAGGCCACAGAGAAATGAAGAGGGAGTTTGGGTTTGGGGGTGTGGAAAGCGTGGCTGAATTCCAAAGACAGAAGAAGCTTTGTACTGTAGCCTGGTTTCTTCACTCAGCCCCCTTTGTAGACCCCTGCCCCTTGCCTCAGTCCCGCGGAAGGAAGAGAGACATCGAATCCGATGAGGAGACAGCCCCTGAGGCCAACGACATCTGGGTGGTGGAGACACTGAGTGGCCTCAAGATGAAGCTGAAGAGACAGCGGCTATCTTCAGTGCTCCCTGAGCACCACGAGGCGTTCAACAGGCTGCTCGGTAGGAACAGCACCCTCCAACCTTATTCTTTTTTCCTGAAAACACCAGAAACTTCCAACGGCGACGCTTTTCCAATGGAAAATAATTCTTTGCAGGTCGCTGAGCTCTCTCTCTCCATCCTTGGAGGACTCCATACTGACCCCTCATCGGGGACACTTAAAAATGACAGAGGGATGAGAAAGCTTAGCTGCAGTTGCACTCCTGAGACATCTTAGCGCTTACTGGCCTTTTGAATCTAAGTGCCTTCGGCTGTGTCGGGGCGGGGGCGGGGAGGGGAGGACAGGCCATCTTTGTACCCCGATGCCACTGTGGAATGAGAAAATGACAGCGATGATGTTATGGTCTCTGCAGTGGCACATCCATGCATGATGAGACAGCATCACTACTTACTTCAGATCCCATCCTGCAGATGCACTGCTGACACCTGCCTCTCTCTCAGTCACCCGACAAGGGGGAGCCGCCAACTTTCTTGGCCAGTCCATGGTCTTTTCTCCCCTCTGCCCATCAGCCTCACCCTTGGCTACATCCTGAAACTTCCCCAGGGGAGGTACTGTTCTCTTTGCTCTGGAACGTTCCCACAGTAACCCCATTCCAGTTGCCAACTTGACAGACATCTGCCCTCTTTTCACAGAGGATCCTGTCATTAAAAGATTTCTGGCCTGGGACAAAGATCTGAGAGTATCCGACAAGGTATTGTTGTTCTCCACTAAGATAGACTCTTGCTCCAACACCTGTCCTGGGGCAGGGGAAAGCCTCCTCAACCCTCTCTCCAACCTCATGCCTACCAAGACTTCTGGTCGGGGACCTCGTGGCTTTTGCAGAATCCCTGGGACCTGAGCACCAGGTGTGCCCCTCTGGCTGTTGCTACCTTAAGTCCCTTTGCCTCTCTGCTCTTGGGGGGCTTCCTTTGGCTCCAGCTTATCAAAGACCCTCCTGAAGCTGGCTGTCCTAAACACAAGCCCTCAAACCAGCACAACCTCCCGTCCTGGGAGCACCTGAAACTCTTCCCTTGCCTTCCCCAGTTTGTAACCAACTGTCTGACACCAAAGAAGCAGGTTCACCCAACATGTCAAAGAGGCACCACCTGCTCCAGCCTCCTGTCCCCTCACCTCACTGGTCTTCCTCTCCCAGGATGGGACCCTTCTATGACGGCTTTTCTCCTCTTTCCGCCAGTATCTCTTGTCCATGGTCATCGCCTATTTTAGCCGCGCTGGTCTCTTCTCCTGGCAGTACCAGCGAATTCATTTCTTCCTGGCACTGTGAGTATTTCGCCTCATCCATCAGCAGTAGTCAATAACCTGGGAGGAAGGAGGGCAGAAGTGGGACTCTGATCTTTCGGCTCTTTTTTTCAACCTGTTTGTAACTCTTTAAATCTTGCGGGTTTTATTTATTTATTCATTTATCTTTTTTTTTTTTTTTGAGCTGTTTAGTCTGTGTATAAAAACAGTAGAATTAGAGTATAGGGGTTTTTTATACTATTTGCAAACACAAATGCCCCTAACATCAGCTAAGAGACCCCCTGAAGAGAAGGAAAAAAAACTCTCCAAAGAGGAGTGAAGGAAAGAACAGACGCTGCCTTGCCCCAAGCAACTAGGCTCAAGCAGCAGCCAGTTCTGATCCTTGAGATCTGTCTTCTTCCCATGGCAATACCAAGCATAACTGTCCTCCTCCTCTGCATTCCCAGCACAAATGCCTCAATTCAGCCTCAAGACATAGCACAGATCTGTCGTAAAGGCTCCCGCTGGTGTTTCTTACAAATCCGTCCCAAGCCAGTGGGTGCTATATGCCTGAAGTCTTTCCAAAGCATCGTCTCCTGCTCTGCGCTCCATAACAATCTCATGGGCCAGGGGTGCTAGTGGTCAAGGTCAGAGTTTCCAGCTTAGCTCCAACCCCCTCGTCTCCGTCCAACTTGTGCACCCTCTTCGTGTTTCATCCTTCCAAGGACCCTTCCCTCCGTTTCTGTACTGTGTTTCCTGTCTAGGTGATTTTGCACGTCTCCCTGAAGAAAACGACCTTTCCTCAAGATTGATTCCAACCCCAAAATCTTCAGATGCCCCCCTAACCTCCCTGACTTCTGCACCCTAGTAGCACTTCTGTTAAAATTCTAGTCTCATGGGCATTTTGGACCACCGTTATTTCTCATTCACTACCCTCTTCTGCCCCTTTCCCCCCTTCCCCAATCCCATTACACGAGACACCTGTTGAGGCAGGTCTTGTCAAAATATTACCAGGCTCTCAAAAACACTCAGACAATTCCTTACATTTTGCAAATGTTTAAGTTAGGTCGGGTCTACGAGGAGGTAATCAGTATTGCCCTTGACCGTGAGAGAAAGCATTCATTTATTCATTCAACAAAAACTTACAAAGTACATCTGATGTGCCAGGGACCATGAGGCGATGGGAAGAGAGAAACAAGTGCATGTTGAATTACTGCACCTACATGAACCCAGTCCTATATTAGTCATTTGGGAGGAAAGCCAGGACTACAGAAATAGAGCAGGAGCTGTATACATGCCCCTGCTCCACAGGGCGACAGGGGTGTGCACAGACAGGCTGAAGGGAAGGGGGTGGGCTCAGGGATGGGAAAACAGAGCAGCATATGCCCTCAAGCTTCTGGGTGAGTTGTCTTTCTCCTCAAAGCGGGAGAAGTCTCTGCCCAGCCGTGCCTTCTTGATGACTGGGGGGCGCTCTACGACGCTGGGTAGGAAGCCGACTGCATCTTTTCTGGGAAGCTGAGCTCAGGTGGGGGGTCCTTCCTGTCCTGCTCCTCCTGACCAGCAACCTCATGTCTTTCTCCAGCTACCTGGCCAATGATATGGAAGAGGACAACCAGGCCCCCAAACAAGCCATCTTTTCATTCCTTTATGGGAAGAACCGTTCCCAGCGTCCCTTGTTCCACAAACTGCGATTGCAATTCATCCGATCCATGGGATGGAGGACCAGGGTGTCCAGGGAAGAGTGCGAGGAGGTGGGTGGGCTGTGGGGATTTGGGGTGGGACAATGGAAGGGGGGGGGACGTGGAGGGACATGGGATTCAGGACGAGACTGCAGAGTGGGAGGGAGGGGGAGTCCCTGGAGGTTGTCTTCTCAGGGATCTCTTTGTCTTCCAGATCCAGGCTTTCGATCCAGATCTGTGTGTGGGGGCGAGATCGCACCCTCATACCCTAGAGGGACCATGGAGGCCCGAGGTCATCGGCCTGAGGGGAGGTACGTCTGTGTCCTCACGGGTCCAGGCACCATGACTTATTGTGTATTGAGGAAATCTGAGGAATCCAATTGCTAGACCACGCTCCTCTCCCCTGCCCCACACATGAGCCTTCCCACACACTGTAAAGTCGAGCAGCCACGCAGCCAGACGCTGACTCAGGTCCCAGCCACATGCTCACAACCACACATAGGCATGACCTCAGGGAGATGTGTGGGGGCCAGACTAGGGGAAACCAGTTTGTCACAGAGGCATGGCTGAAATAATTCCATTCACGGCAATGGGGCCCAAATGATAGCTTTCATGAAATGTTGATTTTCTGTGGAAAGTGAGTAAGTTTTCAATTGATTCCATAAATGTGTATTCACTTTCTTTCTTTCTTTTTTAAGAGTTTATTATCCAGGGCAGCCGCGGTGGCGGGCAGCCGCGGTGGCGCAGCGGTTTAGTGTCGCTTGCATCCCGGGGTGTGCTCCTGAAGACCCGGGATCCAGTCCGCGTCGGGCTCCCTGCGTGGAGCCTGCTTCTCCCTCTGCCTGGGTCTCTGCCTGCCTCTCTCTCTCTGTGCCTCTCATGAATAAATAAGTAAAAATCTTAGGAAAAAAATTTATTTATCTATTCATGAGAGACACAGACACAGAGAAAGAGAGAGAGACAGAGAGAGAGACAGAGAGATAGAGGCAGAGACATAGGCAGAGGGAGAAGCAGGCTCCACGCAGGGAGCCTGATGTGGGACTCCAGGATCATGCCCTGGGCCGAAGGCAGGCGCCAAACCGCTGAGCCACCCGGGGATCCCCAGACTTTCTAATTCATTTTTGGCCTTTCATCCCTCACAGGTATCAACCACAGGGACTTATTTACAACAAAGTACATGTCTAACAGTAGGATATTTGATGGAAGAGTCGACCTATCTAGTAATACAAAAGAAATTATGTCTAGTTATGCTTTCATCCAAATTTCCTTTCAAGCACATTGCTTACGGCCAGATTGCCTGTGCATTTTTCATGTTCCCTGCCTGCTTCCGGACCAGTGTCCCATTTTGTTCAATTATACCTTTCCCCTCAGGTTTTTGGTCAAGGAAGTTTGTCAGAACAAGTGAAGCTTAAGAAATAATAGTTTCAGCATGGCTTATTGTGATCGACACATAAACTTATAGATTTGGGTAGAGGATTAAGTAAAGATTGGGTTTAACTCATGTGAACTATAGCTCTGTTAGTCCATTTAGGCTCCTACATCAGAGGACTACAGAGTGGATGGATGGCTTATGAACAACAGACATTTATTTCTCACAATTTGGAGGGGACAAGTCTGCGATCAGAGTGTCAGAACCTTTACTGGGTTGGTCAGACCTTTCCTGGGTTGCAGATTGCCACCTTCTGGCTGTGTCCTCACATGGTGGAAGGGGAGAGCCAGGTCACTGGGGTCTCTTTTATCAGAGCACTAATCCCATTCAAGAGGGCCCCACCCATGCCCTAATCATCCCAGTGGCCCCATCTAGCACCATCACCTTGTGGGTTAGGATCTCAATATATGATTGGGGTGTGCGTGTGGGATACAAACATTCAGACCACATAGCACTGACCAACTTTAGGACTAGGTGTTATGGTTGAACATCGGGATGTAGGGTTAGAATGGGGGATTAGGCATCTGGACTCATGGTTCATGATGTTGATGTGTGAGTGATGTTTGCGGTATGGTGATTAGTTCAGACTCTAAGTAGCACAAAAGGACCAAGGTGAGTGTCCAGTCTAAAGCAACATCCTCTCAAGGTTGTTTGTTTTGGTCCCTGAACAGAATCACCTAGAGCCC
Organism: Canis lupus familiaris; assembly: GCF_011100685.1. Taxonomy (NCBI): domain Eukaryota; kingdom Metazoa; phylum Chordata; class Mammalia; order Carnivora; family Canidae; genus Canis; species Canis lupus. The sequence goes on from NW_023330181.1 coordinate 11,436, forward strand.
TGGCTATAAAGTAGATGACTGGGCCTGTTCTTAGGTACATGAAGAAGTTTTTGGAGCCAGGATCACCAAAGTCCAAAAGTCATACTTGAAAATGAACTGGGGTTTAGAACGAATGATTAGGGATAAAGTGGACTTATAAATTCGTCTCAACTCTGATTACAATGGACTGAGAAGGTGAATAATCTCTATATCTGGAGAGTTGCCTCCTTACAATCTGACGTCCTTCCTCTCTTTCTCAATTGCAGATCCCTGAGCCCCGGGGAGACGCACGTTTTCGGTAGGAAGTCAGGAACACAGGAGTTTCTTTCACAGATAATCTAGAAGAACCCAGGACCTTCCAGAACGAGCTCAATGGAGTTATCGTGTTGTACTCCTAGGAGCTGGGAGTCCATGGAGGAGTCCATGGAGAGACAAAAAGAAACCAGGGTTTTTTCACGTCCATCCCCTCCTGGGCCACCATCAAATATTTCACATTACTTAATTTGAATCTCTGCTGAGGTAGAGGTTGGAGGTCCCATTTTTCATGCACTGGGACAAAGGTGAGGAGGAAATTACCTCAAAAATATAAAATTAGAACCCAAAGGATTGTGACAGCCAAACATACGTCAGGAATTTCAGTTGTTCATTTTGAAAATGTTGCCCTTAGATTATACTTGTTTCTCTAGTTTTTATTTACGTATTTATTTTAAATAGTTCTGAAACAGTCATAGTTTCCAACACATGCTGTTCCAACGTAGTTTTGTGATGAGATTTCAGCTGCTGCATAACTATAACTTTGTTTACATATTCTGGATAGGTTTTGTTTTTATTATACTTATATAATACATCAGTTATACTTATAACCAGACGGGTTAGTTCCCTCATGTTCTTCTAACTGTAAATGTTTGTTTGATAGTCTTCGTTATTAAACTGTGAGAACCAGGTGTCATTTTTTAACTTGCCTTGATGACATGTTTGTATGTTATTTTAGGTTATTAAAGAGGACACTGAAAGGTGTCTCTCGGGGAATCATAATAAAGAGATGTCTTCTTCCCTTCATGATGTTTGTGGTCATCACAACAGTCTCATCTGTTCACTGTTCAATGATACTGTCGCTTAATGGGGATGTGGTCATTTAGCCACGTTTTTCTTTTCCTTTCCTTTTTTTTTTTAATATTTACGACTATGTGTCAAGAATTTATTTTAGATTAAGGTGGATAGTGCTGATTTCTCTTCAAGAGGACACGGCCTCCATATTCTTCTTCTTTTTAAAAAACAAACACTTCAATTAATTAACATATGATGGATTATTGGTTACAAAGGTAGAGGTCAGTGATTTATCAGCCTCATGTAACACCCAGTCCCTCCTTAATGTCCCTCCTGAATGTCCGTCACAGAGTCGTCCTATTCCCCCACTCCCCTCTCTTCCAGCGACCCTCCATTTGTTGCCTATGATTAAGAGTCACTTATGGTTTGTGTCTCTCTCTGATATCGTCTTGTATTTTTCCTCTTTCTCCTATGCTCCTCTTCTTTGTTTCTTAAATTCCATGTTTAAGTGAAATCATATGATAATTGTCTTTCGATGATTTTTTTCGCTTAGTGGAATAGCCTCTAGTTCCATCCATGTTGCTGTAAATGGCAAGACTTCACGTTTTGATGGATGAGTAATATTCCATTACAAACACACACACACACACACACACACACACACACACACACACTACGTCCTCTTGATCCATTCATCTGTTGTAGACATCCGGGCTCTTTCCATAGTTTGGCTCCTGTGGACATTGCTGCTATGAACATTGGGGTGCAGATGCCCCTCTGCATCACTACACTTGTGTCTTTGGAGTAAATACCCAGTAGTGCAAATGCCAGGTCATACGGTAGGTCTATTTGGAACTTTCTGAGGAACCTCCAGAGTAGCTACACTAGCTTACGTTACCACCAACAGTGTACAAGGGTCCCCCTTTCTCCACATCCTTGCCAACGTCTATCATTTCCTGACTTGTCAATTTTAGCCACTCTGACTTGTGTGAGGTGGTATCTCAGTGTAGTTTGATTTCTATTCCCCTGATGCCAAGGCATGTGGAGCGTAGTCTCATGTGTCTGTCGGCCATTTGTATGTCCTCTTTGGCGGAATGTCTGTTCATGTCTTCTGCCCATTTGAGTTTTAAAAATATTTTGTTTATTTATTCATGAGGGACACAGAGAGAGAGGGAGAGACACAGGCAGCGGGAGAAGCAGGCTCCTCGCAGGGAGCCTGATGTGGGACTCAATCCCAGGACTCTGGAATCATGACCTGAACCAAAGGCAGGTGCTCAACTGCTGAGCACCTTTTTTTTCTTCTCCCCATTTCTTGTTGGATTATTTGTTCTTTGGGTATTGAGTTTGAGAAGTTCTTTATAGATCTTGGATACTAGCCCTTTATCTGATATGTCATTTGCACATATCTTCTCCCATTGTGTTGGGTATCTTTTGGTTTCCTCGACTGTTTCCTTTGCTGGGCAAAAGCTTTCAATATTCATGGAGTCCCAATAGTTCATTTTTGCCGTTGTTTCCCTTGCCTTTGGAGACACGTGTCGTAAGACGTTGCTGCAGCAGACGTCACAGAGTTTGCTGCCTGTGTTCTCCTCTAGCATTTTGATCGACACCTGACTCATAGTTAGGTCTTTCATCCACTTTGAGTCTATTTCTGTGTATGGTGTGAGGAAATGGTCCACTTTCATTCTTCTGCATGTGGCTGTCCGATTTTCACAGCACCGTTTGTTAAAGAGACTGTCTTTTTTCCACAGGATATTTTTCCTGCCTTGTCGAAGATTAGTTGAAGGTCCATTTCTACATTCTCTATTCTGTTCCATTGATCTATGTGTCTGTTTTTGTGCCAGTACTATGCTGTCATTTGAATATTGCTTTGTAACAGAGCTTGAAGTTGAAATCGTGATGCCACCAGTTTTGCAACTGCGAGACGAGGTCCACTTCTGGAGTTCAGGATCAAGGCTATCTCATGTCGCCGATCCAGCCTGCAACCGTCCTCCAAAACTGTCCTCGGGGTGTCTGGATCACTCTACTCCTCTCCAGCAGATGCGGGGCTCTCTGCATCCTTCTATTCCTGTTTCACGGTGCAGTCTGGCAGCAGAGGGAGGAAACAGACGAGGGAAGGTAAGATCTTACAAGAGTGAAATAAGTATGTAGGGAAGGTCCAGGCACATGGACTTGTTGGATTGAAAAGTTAGTTTACGTCGCTTAATTTGGCAGAGCTCTCTCACTTGTTTTACTGATGCTGTGTTGGGGGAGCGTTCATGCTCTACTCTCCGGTGTCCCTGAGCCCGAGAGGTATTTTGAGAGCCTACTCCTAGAAAATTGTACGTGTGCTCCCACACACATCAGATGCTGTCCCCGACTTCAGAAGTCCATGGATCACCCAAAACCTGCCCCTTGATTGCAGTTAATCAGCTCTAGCTTGCATGTAAAATTTTGAGCATGTGTATTACCCTTGACCTAGGAATTTCACTACTCCTTGTGTATCCTATGAATAAACTGTGACGTGCCCACAAAGGCTGAGTGGAAAAACCTCCAATTGGAGGCAGAATCTGTTTTATTGAGAAGGTGGGAAGCCCCCAGGAGCACAGATGCAGTCACAAAATAACTGACTGGCTGTCCTGTGGTATCAGGGGAAGCTTCTTCCACACCTCGTACCTCCTTCCTCTGCTTTTCACCTGGGCATCTGAGTCTTGCTTGCTCTTCCTTCTTTGGTGATAAAATAACACAACATAAAATACAGCATTTTAATCACTGGTGAGCGTATCATTAAGTGGCCTTAAGCACATTTGCGTTGTTGTGCTGCCATCAGCAACTTCCGTCTCTAGAACTTGGTCATCTTCCCTCAAACTGGAAGTCTGCACCCATTGAAGCCCCATATCAGGCTCCCTGCTCATGGGGCGCCTGCTTTCCTCTCTCCCCGCTGCCTGTGTTCTCTCTCTACTCTCTCTCTCATTCAAATAAATGAATGAAAACTCAAGGAAAAAAAAAAATCACACAACAACAACACCTGCCCTCTCCACTAAGTCACAGCTAGCCAGGGCTGCTCACCCTGGCCTGTCATTCTCTAGTGAGTAATGGTTTCTGTGTTTCCCTTCTGTGACCCTTAAGACCTAGAGACACCCTAGGAAGACGGCTTGCAGTGCTAACTCACAGAACAGAATTCTGGGATGGGGAGACGGGAAGAGGTTCTGGATACCGACTTCGAAGATCTGGTGTCTGAAGCTCAGTGTTAAAGGTAAATCTTAGTCTTTGACTTTTATACTCCCCTGCACCCTGGCTGACATATACTTGGTGGGTCCCAAAGTCAGGTTAAGGTGTATCGTCTGTTATTATCGCCTCTTTGAAATGTTCTGAAATGGTGTCTACTTACCAATTTGCCCATGTTGGTTTGCAAATCTTGTTTTCAATCAAAGATCTATCCTTTATAAGACATTTGCAGGAGGAATGTCTCCTCCTTTTCTTTGCTGCGTTGAGAGAGCAGGGTACTAGGATTTGTTTTCTGGAAACAAGGATTGTGAAACCCAAAAGACCAAAGCGGACCCCAGGATTCACTTCAGCTGTTTTGATTCAAATCCTGTAACCTATTCACTCTGTCCCCTTCTCTGTCTGCCCAGACTCCTGAGGATAGACAATCTGGAGGACATAAAGCAGGAGATAGAATACCTGGCTAAAAGATGGGGGTGGTGGGGAGGTGGGAACGATATGGTTTTGTTACAAAGCAGCCTGTGCCCCTAGGCAAATCCTTCTTCCAGGCCCCCGTTTCTTCACCTGTAAACTAAAATACTTAGATAAGATAATGTGTAAGCGCTCTTCCCTTACAGCATAACCAAGACAGTGAGAGAGCCAATTTGACATGACCAGGTGTACAAATGCTAGGGTTCAATTGTGTGCCCCCTCGCACCCCCACCACCCCATTCATGTGTACCACGCCCTGGTACCTCAGAATGTGATTGTATTTAGTGGTGGGGTCCTTATGGAAGAAACCAAGGTAAAGTGGGGTCTGTAGCATGCTGTCCTTTATGAAGGGAAAATTGAGGGGGGGGTTGGGGGGCGCAGTTCGTTGAGCATCCAACTCGATTTTGGTCCAGGCCCTGCTCTCAAGGTTGTTAGATTGAGCCCCACATCAAGCCCCAGAGAGGTGTCTGTTCCACACCCGAGAGGGGTGCTTCTCTCTCCTCTCTCTCTCTCTCTCTCTTTCTCTTTCCCTTTCCCTGCCCCCCCCCCGTTTGCCCCTCCCCTGGCTTGCTTGTCCTCTCTTTGTAAAATGAATGCATAACTTTTTTTTTTTTTTTTAAAGGGAAAATTTGGACGCAAACATCCAAGTACAGAGAAGAGAATGGGATGACACAGGGAGAGAAGACTGACATCTACCAGCCAGGGCGGGAGGATGCAACAGCCCCTCCCCCACAGCACTCAGAAGGAACCAGCCCTGCCCACACCTGAATCTCAGACTCCCAGCCTCCAGAACAGTGAGAGAATGTACGTTTGTCGTGACAGCCTGAAAGCTGCCTGGTTTGTCTTACTTTGTTACAGCTTCCCTGTAGGCAGATCCACACAGTATTTTTGAAGAAGAGGGAATTCAGATTTGACAGTCACTTTCCTGATACTTCTGCTGCCCCTTTCCCCAAAGCAAGACGCGTCCATGTCGGGAGGCTTCAAAGAAGAATGGGTTCTTTCACACAGATTAGAACCTTGAGCTTTCTTAGCCTCTGGCATTTCCTGGTCAAGGTGACTGTTCATTTTGGAAAACATGGTGGAAAGACTTCAAGAGAAGAATGATTTACAAATCTTGAAGATGGGTGTCAGTTAGCTTAATAAAACTGATGCATTAAAGAGAGAAAAATAAACGGGAGCAAACCGAGGCAACTACTTAGGAAATTAAGGGTGGGAAAGGCTTCTTCAAAGACAGTGTCTAGGGATCCCTGGGTGGCGCAGCGGTTTGGCGCCTGCATTTGGCCCAGGGCGTGATCCCGGAGTCCCGGGATCGAATCCCACGTCGGGCTCCCGGTGCATGGAGCCTGCTTCTCCCTCTGCCTGTGTCTCTGCGCCTCTCTCTCTATCATAAATGAATAAAAATTAAAAAAAAAAAAAAAAAAAAAAAGACAGTGTCTAAACAGATGAAAAGTATGAAGAGGAAGTGAACGATTTGAACACAGAAACAATATCCATATGACAGAAAATAAAGTAAAACATTAGGTTAAAAAGATCAATGACTTGGGTCGCCTGGGTGGCTTTTTAGTTGGGTCTCTGCCTTCTGGCCAGGGCATGGTCCTGGGGTCCTGAGATCCAGATTGGCCCCCGTCGGACTCCCCTGGGGGAGCCAGCTTCTCCCTCCACCTGTGTCTCTGCCTCTCTGTGTGCATCTCTCATGAATGAAAGAAAGAAGAAAGAAGAAAGAAAGAAAGAAGAAAAAGAAAGAAAGAAAGAAAGAAAGAAATAAAGCTTGATGATAAATTGGGAGAAATATTTGTGTTTTTTCCAAATACAGAAAGAGAAAACTTTTTATTTTAAATACTAATGAATGAAGAGATTTTAAACAATATGAAATGATGCAGGTCTGCTGCTTCTGGCCCAGACGGACACACGAGGTGAAGATTTGCCCTCCCAGGTTAAATAGGTTTCTAGAAGGAGGAGATAGATGAAAATATGAAATGACAGATTTTAGCTATCTGGAGTGAAGGGTGAGCCTTAAGAGTGTCCAGTTCAGGGATCCCTGGGTGGCGCAGCGGTTTGGCGCCTGCCTTTGGCCTAGGGCGCGATCCTGGAGACCCAGGATCGATTCCCACATCGGCTCCTGGTGCATGGAGCCTGCTTCTCTCTGCCTGTGTCTCTGCCTCTCTTTCTCTCTCTGTGACTATCATAAATAATAAAAATTAAAAAAAAAAAAAAAAAGAGTGTCCATTTCAGTGCCCAGAGAGTATTGAGGCCGAGGTAGGGGGCTGAGGTTGTGGGGCAGCCCAACGTGTGTCAGTTGCAGGAACGCAGTAGGATGTTCACGGGGAGGGGCACGGCAGCCAGAGTTCACAGGCAGAGAGCCAGAGGGGAGAGGTGGGAGGGTGTCCCGGTCTTCAGCTGAGCCAGGCAGTGCACTGGGGTGGTGGGGGGGGAGCAGGGGCTGAAGGCCAGGACCCAGGGGACTGGGGTTCTGCCTGTCTTCACCGACGTGCTCAGCGCACCTTCTGTCCTTTACCTGCTGAATACGGAAAAGGATATGGAAGGGATGTGCCTGGAGATCTTCTAGGCTCAGGCCCAGGGGAGGTGTGACCGCCTGGCTCCAACTGCAGCACTCCTTCGGTGAGCATTCCGGCACCAGCCACACTTCCTAGCAGCAAGAGCTGGGCAAGACTGCTCCTGGCTACACTGCCACTGCCATCGGCAGCTTCGGGAGAAGCACACCCTTTGTGAGGGATTAGTTTGATGCAGCAGCTCGGCTAAGGGAAATCGGGAATGGGTTATGTGCCCGTTCATTGGTATAAAAGAGTACTTACTGTTACTTTTTAGAAGAGATTTACGGGGGGGGGCCGTGGGTGGTTCGGTCGTTGAGCATCTGCCTTAGGCTCAGGTCGTGATCCCGGGCTCCTGGAATCATGTCCTGCATCAGGCTCTCTGCCGGGGGCTTGCTTCTTCCTCTGCCTGTGTCTGTGCCTCTCTCTCTCTCTGTGTCTCTCTTGAACAAATGAATAAAATCTTAAAAAAAACCCACAAAAACATAAGAGTGTTAGTGGGGCACCTGAGTGGCTCTGGTTGAGCGGGTGTCTTTGGCTCAGGTGTGATCCTGGGGTCTTGGGATGGAGTCCCACAACACGACAACAGGCCCCCTACAGGCAGCCTGCTTCTCCAGTTGCCTATGTTCTTCCCCTCTCTCTGTGTGTCTCAGGAATATGAAATCTTTTAAAAAGATAAAAGCATTACCTGAGTAAACTTGTAATATAAATACTTCCTCTGTTGATCTCATATGTATCTAAATATCGTTTGAAGCTGAACAATTGTATTGCCCACATTACAACCCAGGAAGGTTGTTCTTAAGGGCCTGGGAGCCATCTCTTTGACCTGTAAACCTCAAGGAAGATAGTGTCCCTCTGTGTCTCCGGGAGGGGGTAAGCATGGTCTCTAGGCATCTTGCTATGAGCTGTAAACTACCTGCTTGACAGAGAAAGGTAAGAACTTTTTCTCCTCCTTCACACAGAGACAACTAGGATGGACCAGCACCCCGATTACCAGGTGAATTTAGGATGAACTATGAAAAAATGCATAGCAAATGGTGCTGACGAGTCCTGTAGGTGTGAAACAGGTTTACCACTTAGGATGAGAACTATGGGCTGAGCTACAAGGAAAGACAAGTCTCCGGGTTCTCCTTGCAAACTTGTTAGTGGTTTGCCTGTGATGTGCGACACAGTCTGGTTTAAAGGTTATTTAACGGTAGGATGGGGGGCCTGGGTGGCTTAGCCAGGTAAGCAGCTGCCTCTTGGTTTGGGCTCAGGTCCGGATGTCAGGGTTGTGGAATGAAGCCCTCCGTGGGGCTGCTGGCTGAGCCTGGAGTCAGCTGGGGATTCTCTCTTCTTCTCCCTCTGCCCCTCCCCCTGCTCTCACGCCCTCTCTCTCCCCCTCTCTCTCTCAAATAAATCGTTTAAACCAACATAACAATCGTTCTCTTCTTTCTATATTTGTGGAGAGGATTTTCTGGATGGCAGGAGAAGGTTTTTTGAAGGTTTTGTTTTTTGTTTTTTTTTTTAAGATTTATTTACTCCTGAGAGACACAGAGAGAGGCAGAGAGGCAGGCAGAGGGAGAAGCAGGCCCCCTGCAGGGAGCCCGATGCGGGACTCCACCCTGGACCTGGGCATCACCGCCTGAGCCCAAGGCAGACGCTCAACTGCTGAGCCACCCAGGCGACCGGGAGATTCTCCTTTTAATCTCCACCACCCCGCGGCGTCGAAGAAGCACTTGGCCAGGCGCGCCGTTATATAATCTCCCCCAAAATACTGCTCAATCCTTGTCCTTAGGACCTCCTCGTCAAAACATGGCACTTTAACCTAACAGACATTTAATTCGTCGGACGGGCAAATTCCCAGGGATATGGTTCGGGTTTGTGTGTGTGTGAAACCCGGTTGTTCCACAGTCTGTACTTTGCATTCGTTGTGCAACTTGGACAAGCTACCTTTTCTATTTGCTTCTCCTTTCTTGGAGAAACCATGCGCCTCTCTTATGTCCTCGCTGAGTAGTAATCGTATCCCAGTGTGTTGGTGCAACTTGTCAAAGTTCAGTGACGTGCACACGTGCACCCTTCCCCGTCCTCTCCTGCTTGTGGAAGTCTCCGTGCCAAGCCGACAGACAGACCTCAGGGCAAGGAAAGGACCAGGGATCCAGGACGCAGGCACAGCCGCTGCTAGAAGCGACACGTCTCCTCGATTCCTCACGGGAGCGAAGACGACTGGGACATCGGGCAGTAGGTCCGGATGGTCAATCCTCTGAGCACGGTGCTTCTTACCCACCCGAGGAGGTGGAGACTTTCGAGACGTCCCCTAGCGTGTGGGCGCTTGGACTCCCGGGAAACAGAGTCCGGGTGTTTGTGCCGCTCCCCCAGGGGGCTCCCGCAGGACCCGGGCCGCACGCCGGCGCCGTGGTGCGCATGTGCAGCTCGGCCTGTGGCGTGTTGGCGCAGGCGCAGTGCGGCCGCGCTGCTCTCGCTTCCTGTGCGTGCGCAGGTCACCGCTCGCCGCGGTTCCCAGGCTTTGGCCTCCGGCGGCCGAGGATTCCCCGGTACCCGCGGGGCTGTCCGCCGTCCGGCCGGGCCGGCACCCAGCGGGCGCGGGTCCGCGGGGCCGGGCGGAGGCGCGAGCGGGATCCCCCCAGCGCGAGCCCCGGAGCCCGCGGGCCTGGGCCGGAGGAGCCGGGCGGTCGAGTGGCGGCGGCGGCGGCGGCGGCGGCGGGGCCCGGGTCCGGCCGGTTTGCGGCCGCAGGACGGCGAGGCGTCAGGCGGCCGTTTGGGGCCCCGGAGGGTGGTCGGCCCGAAGTGAGTTTGCGCGCTAGTTCCAGAGCCGGCGCCCCGGGAACGGCGGCCCCGGGAGGCGCAGGAGGAGCAGCCCCCGCCCCGGATCCCTCGCGAGCCTTGGGGCAGCTCGGCGGGTCCCGACGGGGTAGGTCGTGCGCTCGCGGGCCTCCTGGCGGTTGTGGATCTTCCGGGCGGCCAGAGTGCGCGCGGGCGGGGAGGGATGGGCGCTCCCCGGGACGCGGGACTCGTGGGGTCCCGGCTTCCCGGGGGCGCAAGGGGCTCCCGCCTCCCCTTGCCCCGTCCCCCGCTTGCTGCGCCGTCGCCCTGTCCAGCCTGCAGACGGGTCTCTAAGCGCCCAGGAGTGTGTGCGGAGCCGGCTGCGTTGTGCCCTGGGGCATCTGCCGGTGGAGCGCAGGGCCGGTGTGCGAGGAGGGCCGGGCTGCGGCTGCCTGGTTGACAGAGGAGCCTGGGCCTGAGAAGGGAGGCGGCTTGTCCAGGGCGACGGGGTCCGTGGGTGGGCTTGCTCTCGGGCCTGAGCTCCTGGGCGCGCGTGCTGGCCGCCCTGTTAGTTTTCGTGATCAAAAGGTTCTTCGGTGTAGCTAGCGCACAAGCCAGTGAAGGGAGAGCATTGGAAACAAGTGCGCCTTGATGCACCTTTACCCTGCTTTAGAGACCTGGTGTTTTCTGTTCCTGTGCATACGTGATTTTAAGTCATTTGAAGAGGTAAGGAAAGACGGAGAGAGCACCGTGAAGAGGAGGGTTTTTTTCAGCGTTAGTGTAATGAAGGCAAACGGTTTGAAAAATGAGCCGATGTTTATATTAACCAATGAAGAGTAACCCATCTAGGGCAGCCGGGTGGCTCAGTGGTTTCACGGGTCCTTCGGCGGAGGGTGTGATCCTGGAGATCCAGGATGGAGTCCCACGTCGGGCTCCCTGCATGGGGCCTGCTTCACCCTCTGCCTGTGTCTCTGCCCCTCTCTCTCTCTCTGTCTCTCTCTCTCTGTCTCTCTGGGTCTCTTGTGAATAAACAAATAAATAAAATCTTAAAAAGAAAAAGAGTAACGCATCTGATCACCTCGTGATCCGTGGGAGGGACCCCAATTCTCTTGTACCTTTCTCTTTTCTCACATTTTTAGCCTCTTCTGAGTGTTCACAGGGAATGAGATTTCTTTGGAGGTATTATGCAGGATGACCAGTGACTTCTATCATTTCTTCTTCTTCCCCAGGTCCACCGTTAACAGTCTATGGTTTTCCAAGAGCAGCAGAAAATGAATGAATCCGGGATCCCTGGGTGGCGCAGCGGTTTGGCGCCTGCCTTTGGCCCAGGGTGCGATCCTGGAGACCCGGGATCGAATCCCACGTCGGGCTCCTGGTGCATGGAGCGCCTGCTCTCCCTCTGCCTGTGTCTCTGCCTCTCTCTCTCTCTCTCTGGACTATCATACTAAATAAAGATTAAATAAAAAAATTTAAAAAAAAAAAAAAAAAAAAAAAAAAAAAAAAAAAAAGAAATGAATGAATCCCAGGTGAGTTTTTCCTGTGTCCGTGCTTGGTTTTGTAATGCATTTCAGCAGATTATGGGTCCAGATTTTAAA
>NW_023330182.1:0-23043 GCF_011100685.1 Canis lupus familiaris
GATGTAGTTTCTGCAGAGACTGTTCCTACACTACATGGTTGCTGCAGGTGTAGGGGCCTGGCCTCACTCCAGAGGCAGAAATACAGCCTCTCCACCCTCAGCCTACAAGGGAAGGCACCTATCTGCCCCTGAGCCCCTGGGCCTGGTTATGCTGACATCTGCCATCTAAACACGGGGCTTTGTGCCAGCTAGCAGCTGGCAGCCAGATATGACCACTGGGGCTGAGGTCGCTTGCCTGGGGCCTCACAGCTCCTCAATGGGTATAGGCAGGATTTGAACCCATCTCTGCCAAGTCCAAAGCTTCTGTGACTGTAACCAAAAGGAGCATGTGGCATCTGTTAGGCTCACGTCCGGCCAACAGTGGCTTGTTTTTCTGTCTTTTTATAACAAACAATAAAAACAAAACAAAACAAACATCAATCACTGACATTTATGGAGTGTTAGTTACTAGAGCCAAGCTCTCACATGGATGACATCATATCATCCCCTCAGTTGCCCTCAAAAGGCCAGACCACTTTCAACCCTGTTTTCAGAGGACAAAACTGAGGCACAGGGAGGTGACGAGACATAGTAGCCATTTGTTTTCCTTGCCTGCCTAGCATTCTCTGTCTCTCTTCCTGGAAGGAGCATCCCAATTTCCCTTTGGGGAACTTTCCTACTCTCGGTTTTGACAGTCAGGCCAAGACTGTCGATCAGGGTGCCCTGCGCTCCTCAGACTAAGGGTGTGCACAAGACGCCGGCCTAGCCAGTGGGGTACTCTCCCCTGGGACTTGACTCTTGAATCCTGGGACATGTCTTTGCCTTGAACACTGTATCTCCTGGTTCTTGTTCTTCTTCTCCCCTCATCTGAGCCCTGCTGATGTGGAGACTTTGATCCCAAGAGTGACCTCTTATCTTCCCAGTAAGGGCCCCCATATCTTTGGCAAAAGTCAGCTGAGCTCTTTTCTATTGCTTCGAAGCCAGAGTCCTCGCCAATATGAGGGAGCTCCTGAAGTTCACCACAGGCCACGAAGGGTTCAAACCATTCTTGGGCACTGCCTGGCGTTGGACCTCTCAGGTGAAAGAGGAACACACCATTCTGGGGCCCAGGGACCCTGCCAAAAGTGGCTGTGAAATTTCCATTCTCTGCCACAGCAAAGCCACACTATTTTTTTTTTTTTTTTACCGCACTATTTTTGTAAAAGGGTAACATCTTAAACTATACAGAAGTTGATTTTCACTGTCCTTAATCTTCCGGTTTCACAAACTCCACAAGACAGATCCTGGTACCCCAAAAGGTATATGCGCCCCAGTTTGAGACACTCACCTGAAGGACATTTGGCTCCTTTGTTGCACCCCAGGCATTTGCTCAGAACCCCTTCCCCCTGTTCCAGAGTCATTTGGCAGAGTCTGGGCCCCCAGGACCCCTCCGGGCTTCAGGGAGGGTGAGGTCCAGACTGATAGCACTTCTCAGAATCTGGGAGATCTACTTGCCCAGTCTTCCCTGGCTCTGGGCGTTCTCACCCTGACTCCACAGTTTTGTCATGTCCATGTCCCCTCTTCTTCTATCGTTTTCTTAATATTTTGTATTAAATTGACACATATTCATTCTTTATGAGACCATTAAAAAGTATAGAAGACTTCATTCATATCCCTGCTGGAAAGGACAGTGGTATTGCTGTGCATACACAGAGTACAACAATGCCTAGAAAACAAAGTGCATGACAGTTCAACCCACACTGGTGGCTGCCCCAAGAGCCAGGTCAGCCAGAGCTTTGCCAGGGAGCCCCTCAGGGGTAGCCAGGTGTTAAAGATGCCCTGCTGGGACATCTCCCACTGCATCCTCCCACTGCCCATCCTGCCTTCCTCCCTGGTCATGATCTGAAAGAGAAGTCCAAACGGAATCAGAAAATAATCACTTTCTCCATTTGTGAGCTAATGTTACTTAAGGCCAGGTCGTGTGTCCCATCCTTCATATTTCAGAAAACCCTGGTCCTCATGCTACACGTGAGAACAGAGAGGCAGAGTCTTGTCCAAGGCCATACATGTATCAGAAGAAGAGACTAGAAGGGGACAATCCCACCTACATCCTAGTTTTCTCTCCTTTCTTTCTTTCTTTCTTCTTTCTTTCTTTCTTTCTTTCTTTCTTTCTTTCTTTCTTTCTTTCTTTCTTTCTTCCTTCTTTCCTTCCTTCCTTCCTTCTTCCTTCCTTCCTTCCTGCTTCCTTCCTTCCTTTCCTTCATTTCTATTTTTCTATCTTTCTTCTTTCATCTTCTTTCAGATTTTATTCATTTATTCATGAGAGAGACAGAGAGAGGCAGAGACACAGGAAGAGGGAGAAGCAGGCTCCATGCAGGGAGCCTTATGCGGCACTCGATCTCAGAACTCCAGGATTACACCCCGAGCCGAAGGCAGATGCTCAACCGCTGAGCCACCCAGGTGTCTCCATCCTAGTTCTTTCTGTGGCACCTTGCTCTTTCCCTTTAAAGCACTGCAGATGCTCCTGGCAACTCCAGTAGGCACTCCCCTTCCATCTGTTGGTTTGGAGCCCTCCTCCTCACCCCCACACCTCCACTGCACCCACAGCACCAGTTGGTGTGGGTTCTACAAAGGCAAGCTCATTTAAATGTCAGCTGGAGCAACATGGAGCTAGAAAGGCAAACAGGTGACAAAAATAGAAGTGACAATCACAGTATCCTAGACTGTCAGCCGACGTTTCCAGGCCCTCTTAACCCTTCCAGGGGCAAGTAAGCCCTTGAAGAATCGAGATAACTATAGACTCCCGTCCAGGGAACATTCATGCACACACTAATTTTGCACACAGTTTTGGAGGGGGTCATGGGCCAATCCCATCTTGACATGATTCCAAGAAAGAATTTGTTTGCAAAAAAGTGACCTGATGCCAAGAATTTGGAAACAACTGGTCTCAGTGATTTTTCAGACAGCTCCCAGTTAATGAGCCGTGAAGAAAGGCTCAAGTCCACTCCAGAAACGGGTTCAGGGTCCAGCTTTTGTAACCAGAAACCTCACCCCCTAACTTATCTCTTTGGGAGGGAGAGCCTTGGGTTTTATCTTAAAGGTGGGGGCACTTCTGTAGCGTTAGTAAAACTCTGCCACTTTGAAAGGGATCCAAGGTGAAATGTCGGCAGGGGAGGGGACGCTGGTCTCCGTTCCCAGCCTCCACAGCCAGGCCCCTGCCCCTGCCTGCAGTCCCAGGACACCATCTGCAAGGAACACAAAAGCAGCCACGCCCTCTGGCTTACGCAACTCTGAGGTCCTGGCCGAGGTCCTGAGTGGCCTTAATGCATGTGCCTTGCCTTTGTTGCCTCAGTTCCCCATCTTCACAAAAGGAAGAGTGGATGGTTGGGACCAGGACCATCCCCACACTATAGGGTCTTGGCACGGCTCCACTTGAAATCCCCGTTCTCATGGTGGCTTTGCTTCTTCACAAGAATATAGGTAAACAATGTCCCCCCTGAGAAGAAGTAGTAGGGACAGAAGCTCAACATAGGGGCTAGAGAGAGAGATTCCTGGGACAGGAAGGATGGATGATTAACGAGAAGGGAAGGAGGAATTGTTGAGAAATGTGTGCAGGGAGAGGAGTAGAGTACGGATGGGGTCTAGCCCCGCACTAGCAGTCTGAAGACTGGAGGGATGGGTGCCTAGGGGGGTGTCACATGATCGGGAAGAGGCAATCTCCACCTATATAACTGGGGGCTACCATGAAATCCAATCAGATGGCATGGCCGCGGGCAGCTGGCACAGGGCAGGTGAGGCTGAGAAGCCAGCTCCTGTGGCAAGGTGGACCAAAAGGCATGTTGCGCCTGGCTAGGTCCTCGCCATGGCCCCTTTGCCCCTTGGGTTTCCTGCACCATATTTGCTGTAGAATACACTCTCTGGCTAGGATATTTGGGCTCCAACATGCCACCAAGCACAGGATTCAAGGAGGACAGATGGCGCATGCTTGGCTGCCTCGATTTTCACACCATGATGTGGGGCTACTCATCTCCAGTAAAGCTGGCAGTCAGAGAGGGATGATGGGTATGGAGTGTCCATCCGCAGTCAAGGAGTAGCCATGTGCTTTTCCTCAGGGCAGCCGGCAGACCCAGTAGATGACCTCCTTGAACCACCACTCAGAGTTTGCATTCAAATGCTGTGGCATCTGAAAAAGAGGGAACACTACTGGCTGGTGGTTGCATATTTTCAGCCCCAGGACCATTCCTCCCATTGTCGAGGGGCAGAACAGCAGAGTGACTCTGAGCATGGGACTAGAGCAAATCTGGTTCCTCAAATCTTGGTTCGTTTCTTCCCAACTGTAAACCTCCAAATCTCAGTCTCCTCGTCTATAAAGGGATTCTTATACATCATTGGCAAATAGCATATCTTCTGCGCTCTCTTCTTCTGCACTGATGACAGACACTGCTAATCAATCAAGACCTCTGTCTTTTCCTTTTGCAACCGCAGAAAACATGTGAATTAACCAAGTATTGCTTCCCACTGAGTCTCAGAATCCTTCTGTGTTAAAAAAAAAAAAAAAAAAAAAAAAGAATCCTTCTGTGTGTCCAGAGCTCCAGGCAGCCACTCCCAAGAGATCAGATTTGGTATTTGAGATGAAGCCTTTTGCCAGGTCTGTTACAATGCCTGTAGAGCACAATTCCCTAGCATATGGCTGACCATGTATAAAGTCAGTTACCATTCGGGTCTGTGCCCAGTGCAAGAATTTCACATCCATTATCTCCAATTTCTGCTTACCTCCAGTGATAGGGAACTCGCTATTTCTTCCAGCTGGCCATTCTATTGCTGGACAGTTCTGATGATTAGAAAGCCCTCAAATTTCCCTCCCTGAGCCTCCCTTTTCTCTCAAACACTCTGTAATTCTATGATAAAAATGCTCCCTTTTTTCCTGGATTAGCTGTCATTAGGGATTGAGGTGATTTATTTTTAGGTGATAAATTTAAACCACCTGATGAGTAATACCTTCTCTCAGTTTGCATGTATTTGATCCCGGACTAGCTAAGCAGCTTCAGTGTTTGATGGACACGTCGGGGGAGTATGTGAGTGTGTGTGTGTGTGTGTGTGTGTGAAAGTGTGGGTGAGGGAGAGATTGGGAGAGAGAATGAGAAAGGGAGAGGGAGAAAGAGGATGTATTTTAAAGCCTCATAATACACCAGGTCAATGTCACTCCTTATATAAGCCTAATAGCTTCTCTGAGGATTGGGGCTGCATTCAGGGCCCCATCATTAGCTGATTAAGGCTGATTATTCAAAGGGGAGGGACAGTGAAGAGGAAAATGAAGTTACATAACTCTCCATTTATTTGGATTTAATCCATGCTTCTAAATTTAGGAGCTGGAAACTTCAAAGATGAGCCCCCGTCATTCAGAGGTGGTGCTGGACACACAGGGGAAATGTGTCCAGTGAGTGCTACAGGGTTGAGGCGGGAGGTTTTTGCCGGGGGACAGGGCAGGAGCCTTGTGTCACTGCACCAAGAGACCTTGTGTGGGGAGCCAGTGCTGCCCAGGACATTTCATACCCTGGAGCATGTGTAGAGGCAATGGAGACGGGGGAGGAGGGAGTGGTGGCCGGGGATGAACAGCACAGTGATGAGGCAGTGAACTGGAACCCATTGTCCTGATGGGCTAGGAAGTTTCTAGGAAAGCCAGACAGTCATGGTCTGGTCACCCCTGGGGTACAGCTGGGGTTCACAGTGTGATCACTTCCAAATAGATCTCCTTTTCTGCTGGGGCTCATAGCTTCACCAACCCAAGTATTTAATCAGGGCACAGAAAATCACTGTGTCATTCAGGCTGTACCCTGCATGAGGGCAGGGGCATCCTAGTGAGCACCTCTCACATAAAGAGAGCACAGATTCACATGGTGGATGAGGATAGTTGTTTACAGATGGCCTCACAGGGTGCTCTAACAGAATTGTTATTACAATACTTTTCTGGAAGCCAGAAGTTAACAAGTGTCTTGAGCAAAGGGAGCCTTTTTCTGATTGGCGCAAAGGCAGTGTTCGGGCTAGCAGCAACTTGGCACTGGCTGGACCTGACTCTGGGTTCGAGTCACAGTGATCCTGTTCAGAAAGAAGCAACTGCAGAGCTGTGACTACTCACTCAGGTCTCGGAGACATTTCCCAGGCCATTGCAAAGAGGTGATAACACTCCATAATAGCACAAGAGATAAGGTACAGATAAAACACTTTATTAACTTTAAAGAATCCGCACCCATTTTAGGAAGTGCTATGAAGTCATGTTATAGTTGAACATGAGCCATGCTTGGGCTCATCCACTTTCTAGCTCTGTGATGTGGGATGAAGCACTTCACCTTCCTGGGCTTCAGTTGGATCAGCTATAAATATGGAAATCAGGCATCTCCACCACCATTTAAGAATCAAATGGAAAATGGCTATGAAAAGCTATGTCTCAGAGCCTAGCTCGCAGTGAAGGCTTTATATGGCTTGATTTCTAGCTCAACAGTACTTTAAAGCATCAAGGCCACTTGAGCCCTAGGATTTGGTATTTCCTTTGAAATCCTACCTATGTAAAAATAAAATTCAATATCCTCATTTTTTAAATTCTTGCATGTCTGATACTCCACCCATCAGTCTCAATCTTGGCCCCTGCCACTCTCCCCCAGCTCACTCCACTCCTTGGTGTTCCTTGGACATACCAGGCCTATACTTACCTCAGGGCTTTGCACTTGCTGTCCCTCTTCCCAGAATGCTCTTCCCTCATTTTCCCATGACTTGATCCATCTAGCTGGCCAGGTCTCTGCACAAATGTCACCTCCCAAGGTAAGTAGGCCATGGAGCTTTCTACCACTTCACCTTGGCTTAATTTTCTGCACTGCCATTTAGTAATTTCTCTCACTTTCTTTTATTGCTTACTTATTTTCTGTCTCCACCACCAAAATTTAAGTTGCACAAGAGCAGAGATTTCTGTCTGTCTTGTTCCCTTCTCTATTCCAAACCACAGGTGTCCAATAAATGTTTGTTGATTCCTGGACAATGTTTGCAATGAGTATAAAGAGAGGTCAGCTCCTCCAAGCAGACCACGCCCATCTCTCCACCTCACCCTCTCTTCTCCACGGCTCCCTGGCTCTCCACAGGACCCCTTCTCATTAGACCCACTTGTGTCTCTCCTCTTCCACTTAGTGATTTCCTGTGCTCTTTCTTGATTCCCTGACTTGTTCTATAGAGAGCTTAAAACATCTTGTTCTTTTTTTTTTTTTTAAATTCTATTCATACATTCATGAGAGACACACAGAGAGAGGCAGAGACACAGGCAGAGGGAGAAGCAGGCTCTCTGTGGGGAACCCGATGCAGGACTTGATCCCAGGGCCCCGGGGGATGACAAACCCAAGCCAAAGGCAGACACTCAACCACAGAGCCACCCAGGCATCCCAGTGAGTAACATTAGAATGGCTGTGGGCATTTTGGGGATTCAGCTTAGGAAAAACTAGGCTGGAGATACAGTAGAGTTACTGAGATAAGTGTATGTGGCTGAAAGTCATTTCATAAAGTCATTTCATATATGATGCTAAGTCATTGCCAGCCATTGGGTGTAGAAGACCCATGCCCACAGCTGTATGGCAGTCATATGAATATGCTTTATTGTCACCCAGCACAGAGAGTACACAGAAAAGTGAAGAAAAATTTGGCCTGGAATGTGAAAAGCCAGGAGCTATTCTGTAGAAACTTCTTCCTCCCATCAGACATGTGAAATTGTGAATGGAGGGTTTGCTTCTCAGTGCTGTGTCCTGGATGCCTGATCCAAACCAAAGTTCTCTCCTGCAGGAATAGACCAGATAATGCAGCATATACAATCAAAACCACAATCCTTTTTTTTGGTTCTTCTTTGGCAAAGATCATGCAAAATGCAATTTATCAGAATTTCTGTTTACAGGGCACAAACTTACAGCTATACTAAAAATAACCAATGCATCCATAATGGATCACATAGGAAAAAGTTTGATGGAGGTCATTCCAAATTTAACAAATTGTGCTAAGATGTAAGTATGTTTATATAAAACATTTCCAAGTACATGTTGTGACACTGAAACATTCCTGAACAGTCTATAGTAATAAAAAACTTCATTCAACAGTCCATGTTAGAGGAAAGAGTGAATTATCTTTTGAGTCCCTGAAAGCAACACGAGAAAACTGTCATCATATAAAGGTGACCAATGAAATGTTGGGGGGGGGGATTATAAAGGGTATGTCAGAAAGTTAATTAATAAAAAAAATTGTGTGTTTTTCTGGAGTTTGTAATGTTTATGCAGTTGTGAGCTTTCTGATACTTTTTAAAAGACTTTTTATTTATTCATGAGAGACACAGAGAGAGAGAGAGAGAGGCAGAGACCCAGGCAGAGGGAGAAAGCAGCTCCATGCAGGGAGCCCGACGTGGGAGTCGATCCCGGGACCCCGGGCGCCCCTGATGCGTATTTTCTAGGACTCCTTTGTTCATCCTAATCTCCCCTTTTGTACCCCATTTTCTATTGAAACTACAGGCCTCGGACTCCACGTCTAGCTGCGGCACTGTCCGCAGGCCGGGCTAGGTTCCCGACGCAGCCCGCAACCCGAGGTCATCCAGTCCCGGCGTTTCTCGGCCCCTGGTGGCCCAGGAGGGAGCCCCAAGTCGCCGAGGCAGGGGCGCGGGCGGCGGCCCGGCGGGAGGTGCCCGCGGGGGGCGGGGGCAGGGCCGGCGAGGCCGGCTGGCCGGAGCCGCACATCCCCGGGGCCGCCGCCCACGCGGGCCCGGAGCCGCCCGGGAAGCGCGCCCGGGGCTCGGCGCCAGCGCCCGCCGCCCCTGCCCGACCCTCCGCGAGCCTCCGGCGCGGGCGGCCGGCGTGGGCGGACACGTTCGGCCCCGCTGCTCCCCGCCCCCCCCCCCCCGCCGCGCCCGACCGACCGGCATGGCATGGCGGGGCGGGGCGGGGCGCGAGGAGGCGCGGGGGCGCGGAGCCGTCCTTCCTGAGGCTGCGGCCGGCGGGCGGGCGCGCTCCGTGTACCGACGGCAGAACCGCCGTGACCACAGGCCAGCCTCGGCCGGGCGGCTCCGGGCCCCGCGCTGCTCCCGCGCTGCGCGCTCGTGACCCCGCCGCAAGCCACCCGCCAGCCCGGCGTTGGGGCCCCAGTTCACACGGCGAGGGAAGCGGAGGGGAAGACGGGCGCCGTAGGCTGCTGTCCCCGCCCTGGTAACTCAGAGCAGCGGCTTAGCGGCAGGGGCGACGGCCGTCGGAGGGCCTGCCCTGGGCAAGCAGGTGACACAGGGTCGCACTACAATCCCTGTAACCTACCCCCCTACCCCCCCCCCCCCCCCCGTTTGCAAAGGAAGACCGGGTCTCAGGGAAGCGAAGTTACTTGGCCACGGAGACGCAGCTGGTCAAGTGGCAGAGCTGGCATTGGAACCACGACTGTGGGAACAAACTCAGCGCTGGTCACTGCTGACCATTCCTGAAGGGGCCTCTCACCTGGAATTTGACATCCCCTCGCCTGGTCCTTGCCTCTAAACTGCGTAGGGCACTTAGGGTCTGTGACCACAGGGTGATGCTTCTGAGGCTCCAGCAGAAAAGCGGCTGCTTGCCCCAGGGGCATTCAGCTGTGCCGAGGAAGAACCAGACCGAAAGCAGGGCTCAGACTCGGCCAGGTACCGCGTGCTGTTTTGAGCCTGTTTCCTATCTCTGAACTCAGGTGAAGGAGCCCAGAAAAGCCACTTCTTGTAGATGGCCTTCTCTTGTAGATTTCAGGCTGCCCCCCCCCTGCCAGAAGACACCTGTCTTCCTTTCCCACCAGGTGCCTGGCGGTCTTGCCCTCTCCCCTCCATCTGCCTGCCCTGCCCCGCACAAACTCTGGAGTCCGGAGCACCTCTGAGGGGTGGGCACTGTGCCCACTAGGCCCCAGCCCACTCTGGGAAACGTCGCCTCCTGTGCCATGCAGACCCCTGGCCCCAGGCCCAGCCTAGAGAGCCCCTGAAACCAGTCAGAAACCTGGATCATGAGAATCTGATGAGGCAGATAGGGTAGGGACCACACAAGGTCACACGGCAAACCAAGAGGCTGAGGCCATTGTCTTCCCTGGAAGGAACTAGATGTGGGGTTTTCTGGGCCTCCCCATTCCTGAAGCTGGCTGTGAGGCCTAGCAGTATTGCCCAGCTTCTGGCTGCTGGGACATAAATTAAAGACCAACCCCCAGGTCGGGGACTGGCCCTAGGGCTGACTCCTCTGTACATGGAGATCTTCCTCCTCTCACCATGGCCTTGACCTGTGAGGCTTCTTTCCTTGCCGAGGCTGTAAGACAGTGAGATCTTCTTCCTAGGTGAGAGGAGTGTGTCAAAAACTCTTGAATGTGGAAGAGGAAGTGTGGTGAGTGAGGGAGGCTAGGGCATGCAAGAAAGGCCCTGAACATTATTGGTAGTAGTGGCCAACTGCCGGGCACCCAGCTGGCCAGGCACAGAAAGACCTGGAACTCAGATTCAGGCCTCTGGCCCCTGCTGCAGGGCTCTCCCTGCACCGTCTGGTCCACACAATGAAGATCTCTCTCAGGCCTGGGGGATTTTCTGTGTGATAGACACATGTGCCCTCTGTGGACTATAACAATTGTTGTTGTTGTTGTTGTTTTAAGTAAATGATTTTTTTTTAGAGCAATTTTAGGCTCAGTTAAATTGAGAGGAACATAGAGATTTCCCATCCTCCCTGGCCCCACCCATGCGCAGCCTCCTTCAACAGATTGGTACCTTTGTTGTAGAGCCTGGACCTACACCGACACATCATTATCACCCAGAGTCCCTAGTTTATTTGAAGGTTCACTCTAGGTGGTGTACATTCTGTGGATTTGGATAATGTACAAGACGTGTATGTACCATTGTAGTAGCATACAGAGTAGTTTCACTGCCCTAAAAATCCTCTGTGCCCAGCCTTTCTTTTCTTTTTCTTTTTCTAACTATTTCTGTATTTACAGAATGCAAATGACTTCACTTGGGTTCTTCTGCCAACTTTACAATCCTGCATGGAGTTCTCTTCTTTATGATGCCCTCCCATTCCTGGGATCACCAATGCTGAGGACACAGGCTGTGTTTCCTTCTGTGCATCTTATGTCTGTGTAAACATAACCACTGTGAGATGATGAGGGCTGAGCACATGAGTGGTCCCAGGAGCCAGTTCCAGAAGCCAGCGTTGACTGCATCACCTCGTGTGTGCCTGACCTCACTGTACAATTTCATCCTTACAGAGCCGCCCTCACGATCGGTATCATCCAATTCACGGATGAGAACACTGAGGCTCACAGGTCCCAAGGGCAGTAAGTGCCAGAGCTGGGATTTGACTGAGCTTATATCTCTGCACTTTGAAAAGCAGACAGCATCTTGGTCTGTGAGAATTCCTCTCTTGCATCTGGGGGACGGAGATGCTGAGCCAGCATGGAAAGAGCCTGAAGATACAAGTTTGCCTCACGACTGAGCCCCTAAATGTGAAGTGTGAGGCCTCAGCAGCCTAATATGTGGCCCCTTCTTTTCTTTGGCATGGTTTTTAGAAGACTCAGGAGCCTGAGCTGGGGAAGGAAGGGAGGGTGAGCCCAGCTCATGTCCACAGGACACATGTCAGCAGAAAATACACACCTAGTCAGAGGAATGCACTTTCACATTCTACACACACATATGCACATGAACCCTCATGATGTTCAAAGCTGTCTCCTCACCATTATCCCATTTAGGACTCCAATCAGGGCTGCCTCCTATGGTTGCTCATGCCGTGCACTGCACAATTGTAAGAGCCGCCAGTCACATGGACTGTGATGTGAGCAGCACCCCCTGGAGTAGCCTAACACAGTGGCCCTGTTCACAGTAACCTGGGAGGGAGCCAAGGAGACTTGGCCCATTTTGTAGCTAGTAGAAACTGAAGCTCAGAGACAGCCAGTGACTACCCATGGGTCAAAGAATGAGTCAGTGGTTGGAACAAATTCTATGTCATCCTTTGTCTCCCTCCCCCAGGCATTTCACAAAGAATTCCTCTTTCTTTCTAAAACTTTGATTTACTTTCAAAAACAAATCATTTTGAACTTCTATCTATTTTGAAGAGGAGCCATACTCATGTGATACAGAATTGTAAGGGTACGAAAGGATATAAAGAGAAAGCTGTTCCCCATCCACCCCGACCCCCAAACAGCCCCTGCTGCTGTCCTGTGCCCCCTTCTAGAGACAGTCTGTACACCTGTCACACCAGAGGGCGCGTACAGTGCCTGCACACCTTGCTGTTTTCACATTACGTGTCCTGCAGTGTATCAGAACATTTCAGGCTATGGGATTCTTCGTTTTAACCCGTGAACAAAATTCCATCAAGTGGAGGCCTTAATTGCTGCCTAAGCAGGACCCACTGGTGTTCATTCACATAGGGCGTTTCCAATCTCTCCTGCAAGCAAAGGATTGCCAGATACTCCCCCTCCTCGAGCACAGAGTATCATTTCGTAAATCTGAAAACACACCTCAAGGATACATTCTTCATTTCTTTAAAATCAAAATGTTTCATTTTTGAAACAAACATAAACACCATGAAAGGGCATATCAGAAAATATAAGAGGAGATCCATATCGCTCACCCCATACTTCCTAGAAGTGACCAATAATTCATATTATTTCATGTCTTGCACCTGTGGCTTAATATATATGATTGGTTGCAAAACCAGCCACAACACTTCACACCTCTTTGGGTGCACTGTCCCTTGTGACTTTGTAGCTCGTCCCACTAAGAGTCAGAGTCTGTTTCTCCCTACATTAAATCTGAGCTTGGCCCTATTCCTGGCTTTGGCCATTAGAAATGTGGAAGTGATGGTGTGCCAGTTCCAGGCCTAGGTCTCAAGAAGCTTTACATGCTTCTGCTAACTCTTTTGGAACCTTGCTGCCCCCATGGGAATAAACCATGGCTAGCCTGCTGGAAGATGAGAGATACATGGAACAGGGGAGACTCATCCCGTTGCCCCAGTCAAAGTTCCAGAGAGCAGCTCCTTGAAATCTAATCTGATGTCCCAACTCCAACCCTTACCCCCTACCCCATTGCCAGCTTCCCCAGCAAAATCAGAGCCCTCCATCCAACCAGAGGCAGAGTATAGCGACCTAGGTATCTCTACAGAGGTGGGAGGTGGGGGGTGGGCAAGGCTTGGAGGGAAGCCATATGCATGCTCATTTTGTATGCCAGAGAGCAGAGGTCTTTCCAAATGTGTCTTTGGGAGAAAAATTGTAAAATGGTCACCAAAGACTGTCCCTCTTACCTCTGCCTGTTCTAGTTGGTCTTTCATTCACTCAACACACTTTTGTTGAGCACCCACTACATACCAGGTCTAGGTGTCAGGGATAGCCATGAGCAACACTGACATTCTCTGCAAGTTAACATGCTAAATGGATGAGACAGACAATATGCATTTAAGCTCATGATTATATGTCAGTAAGTAATAAGTGTTCAGAAAGAAATAAAGCAGGGTAAAGAGACAGCAGTGATGGGATAGCCAAGGAATGCCCATCAGGGAAGGGATGTGTGAAACAGACACTGGAACAATAACAAGGAGTGAGCCCGGCAGACATTCTAGGCCAAGGGTGTAACAGCGTGTGCAAAGGCCTGGAGGTCCCTTTGTTCCTAAGATCCTGAGCTCAAGGTTGGAGTGAGTGTGCAGAAATGCTGGAGGAAACAGCCAGGAGGCAGTGTGGCTGGAGCAGAGTTAGCATGGGGTGTGGGGAGTGGGGAACAAGGATAAGAGGTGTCTCCTGTCACTCCACTCCCTCTTCCAATCCTCAACACCCCCCGCCCCCCTCCCACCATCTGCAAACTGACCTCTCCATCCTTTTTCCTCTTGTCCAAGGCTGATCCCTCCCCCCAAGCTCTGGATCCCATTTAGCCCTTTATGGCCTCCTCAGATGCCTCCTGCCCTCCCTCCAGCCTGAGATTCTTAGCACACATCATTCCCTCTCCCTCCAAGTCCTCCCCACCCCTTTTTCCGCCTAGCTGTGCATCTTTTCAGGTCCAGGCAGGCCTCACATTTCCTGAAGGCTTCTCTGGTGCCCCAGGCTGGGTTGGAGGCCCTGTGGGGCTCCCTCACTTGCCTGAGCTTCCACCCTGTGATCTGACTCACTGGCAAGGTCATGAGCTCCCAGTGGCCTAGCAAATGTCTGATTCCCCTTTGCATCCCCAGGCCTGAGCTCTGGGTTGGCCAGGTATGCAGATGTCATTCCTATGGCTTCAGGCTAAGACATCTGGCTCCCCAGATGTGTCTTCTGCACAGCTCCCCTGCTTGTCCTGTAGCCTGGGACAGTTGAGTCTCCTCCACCAAGACCTATTTGCTGCTCACTAAGCCGATCTGGTGTTTCCTGTCCACCCCCATCCCACCATAATAAGCCACTCCCATTCCTGTCTCCTTAGCCCAAATCTCCTCCATCAAAACCAGCTGGAGCCTGTTTTGATTGGAGCAGCACAAAGCACACGAGAAACACTAGACAGGTACGGTGTATGATGTCTGCCTGGCCCTCAGCCTTCCTCACCCATTGGCTGGGGATGCAGTGGTACCCAAAAGCATAGGGCAGGGGTGGGGGAGTGGATGGTGTGTGCTTACCCTGTCTATTCCCCTTGGCCCTGGAATCCCTGAGGTGCTAGAGTTATCTCTGTAACCCCCCTCAGTGTCAGAATATAACAGCTTCTCAGCAAATATATACGAAATATATAAAGATGCCATACTTTATGGTTTCCATATGCACAAACATTATTGTGTTCTGTCCTCGCAGCAATTCTTACCAGCATCCCGTCATTTCATATGAGCACACTGTGGCTCCTGAGCCAGGAAGACGGAGTCAGGAGGCCTTGGCCATCAGCTTTGGCAAGACTCCTACCAGACATTCAGAGAGGTTGTGGGATCCGCCCAAGGCCAGCCCTTGATCCTGATCCTTAGATTCCAGATCCTAAGCTCAAAAACCCTTGCACATTCTTAAGTCCTCCCTATGACACTCTGAGTGAGCAATGATATCACGCCCATTTTATAGCCCAGAAAACTGAGGCCCAGCTTGTGAATGACAGAGGCAGAACTTGACCCCAAGTCTGGGGGACTATCTCTGTGTTCCTCACACATCTCCATACGTAAGCCGATTGATAATAAGGAGAGATGTTTTCTTTCCCTCTCTTTTGGCCTTTTCCTATTTTTGAGGATTTAGGGGTAGCAGCTGTCCTGGAAAAAACAGGACATGCAGTTGCCCAGCCAGGCACCGGCTGGCTGGAGGTGGGAGGCAGGAGCTGTGAATTAATTGGTCAGCCCCTTTGAGTTGGGAGCAAGCCTCTGAGTGCATCTCCATTGTTTTGCGGCTTAGAGACCTGGGGAGGTGGAGTGCCTCACCTCCCAGCGGCCACACGTTGACCTTGGAGCTGGGGGTGTAACTTCAGGCACTGTTGACGAATGGAAAGTAGCTGGAGTCCTGGGGCGGGGATACTGCCCTGTTTGTGTTTTGTCATCTGTCTTTGGTGTCCCAGGCTTTAGGGCTGGGTTAGGACTGTAAAAGCAGGGATGGTCTTAACGTTTGGTTATTTCTTGGCATGAAGAGGTAGGATGTGGGCATCCTGCAGCATTTAGCTGACAGTCCATATCCAATGGTAAATCATGTCTCCTGCCTGGGACTGCTACACGGACATGCAATTAGTACCTGGCAACACACACACGCACACACACAAGGGTCTGCGGAGCCCCAAAGCTGAGGAAATCCTGCAGGTTTTGAAGCATTTAGTCAACACCTACTGTATACCAGGCACGCACTGACCACAACACTGGCTAGGGGTGCTGCGGATGACCTTGGTGCACCCTTAGCCTCCTGAAGCCTTGGTTGCCTCAGCTGGAAGGAGGAGATAATGATAATACTGGCCTCATGATCCTGTAGACAATGAGGGGGATAAACACCACAGCCTCGAGAGGGTCCATCCCAGCTGCCAAAGTACTGGTCAGGAACTGAAGCACAAACGGCTCTGTGAAAATTAAATAATTTGGCTCCTCCAAATCTTAGGAGATTTTTTTTTATCAATTTCATGTCATGGACTGGATGGAATTGGACTAAAATCCACATGACTTTTGAATGAAATACACATGGGAAAGAGAGAAGAAGAAAACTCATGCTGACTACTCATAATAGCCAGATAGGGAAACAGCCTAGGTGTCCAGCATCGATAAATGAATGGATAAGAAGATGTGGTGTTCACGTACAACGGAATAGTATTCAGCCATGAGGAAGAAGGCAAGCCTGCCATTTGCTGTGGCTTGGATGAAACTTGAGAGCATGATGCTAAGCGAGGTAACTCAGAGAAAAACAAATACTATATGGTCTCACCTGTAGGCGGAATCTGAAAAAGTCAAACTCAGAGAAACGGAGTAGAGTCGTGGTCGCCAGGCATCAGGAGTGTGGAAAATGGGGAGCTCTTGGTCAAAGGTACAAACTTCCAGTCCTAAGATGAATAAGTTCTGGGGATCTAATGTACAGCATGCTGTTAATGCTGTTATAGCTAATGATACTGTATTGCATGCTTAAATATTCTCATCCCTGAGCACCTTAAACTTACACAATGTGTAATTGTGTGTCACGTGCCAATTTTATCTTAACCTGGAGGATAAAAGTGAAGGGAAAAAAGGGACGCATGCTGAAATATGTAGTAAACCATCAAGGAAATGATAAGCCAAGATCGAAAGAGTAAACAAAATATTTCCTC
Organism: Canis lupus familiaris; assembly: GCF_011100685.1. Classification (NCBI taxonomy): domain Eukaryota; kingdom Metazoa; phylum Chordata; class Mammalia; order Carnivora; family Canidae; genus Canis; species Canis lupus. Next base: position 16,697 of record NW_023330182.1, read on the forward strand.
CTAGGGACACCTGGGTGGATCAGCCGTTGAGCGCCTGCCTTTGGCTCAGATCTTGATCCTGGGATCCAGGATCGAGTCCCGCTTTGAACTCCCTGCATGAAGCCTCTTCTTCTCCCTCTGCCAGTGTCGCTGCCTCTCTCTCTCTCTCTTTCTTCTGTGTGGTGTGTGTGTCTCATGAGTATATTTTAGTTTTTTTAAAATTTTTATTTATTTATGATAGTCACAGAGAGAGAGAGAGAGCGAGAGAGAGAGAAGAGAGAGGCAGAGACACAGGCAGAGGGAGAAGCAGGCTCCATGCACCGGGAGCGCGAATGTGGGATTCGATCCCGGGTCTCCAGGATCGCGCCCTGGGCCAAAGGCAGGCGCTAAACCACTGCGCCACCCAGGGATCCTGTCTCATGAATAAATAAATCTTAAAAAAATATATTTCCTCCTCGCTGGGACTTGCCCTTTGACTTCTTAAAGGTATCTTTTGATGTTGTTATTTCAATCAAGTACAACATCTGTATTTCTTCGTTCCCAGGTAGGGCGCCTTGTCTTCTGTTGAAATCCTTGCCTCCCGAAGGCCATAAAGACTGCCTTGAATGCTCTACACTGCAGTCTATCATCCACCTTGGATCATGTCCTATGCATGGAGCATCAAGTCAAGGTTTGCGATTTTCCATATGATGTCCAGTCATTCCAGCATGATGTGTTGAAAGTCATTCCTTTCCCCACTGAACTGCTGTGGTGCTTTGGAATATGGAACACTGCATAGCAACAAACACAAGAAGCTGCTGCCTCCTATGACAGCATGGGTAAGAGTCTGGTAGATTTAACGGTAAACGAGAGAAGCCAGACACAAAGGAATGTGCAGCACGATTCCATTATAGGATGTTCCAAGAGGCCTCTGCAGTGACAGGGTGATAGTGGATGCCTTGGGGTGGGGTGTCACCTGGGAGGGGGCACAAGGGATCCTTCTGGGGTGTGGAAGTGTTCTTTATCTCCACCTTGGGTGGGTGCTCCACAGGTGTCTGCAAATGAAAACAAAAATCGATGAGCTGTACCATTAGGAACATTCTTTTAAATTAGTGTGCAAACAGCCACTGTTTGTATGCCTATATGCTGATTAAAAAAAAAAAGTTCTTAGAGCACCCAGGAGGAAAAGATGCATTCAGGCAGCGGGTGTTCACTGTGGAAGCTGTGAAGAGACTTTTCAGAGCTGGAGAAATAAAAAGAGAAGCAGCCCCTGGAAGCTGGCCTGACTTCTAGCTGTTTATGTCCCCCCATGGGACATAAACAGGCTCACAAAACACCAACCTCACCCGAGGTCCCTCTGGGACAGTGAGAGGGTGAGACACAGCAAGGCCACTTGCACAATTGTTTCTCAGCATGGACCAAAACGAGGTCCCCATGCTACCCACAAAACCCCAAGCTCCCTCTCTCATTGAGCCTCTTATTAAGCTAAAATAAATATGTCTCTACAATTATCACCTATCAGCATTATCATCGTTTTGGTCTCCCACTCTGTAGATGACACTGATTGAGGATCCTCGGTCGCACAATTGCTTCTGCTTTCTGGCAGCATCCAATCTGGTGAGCCCCTCCTACCTGTGTTCCTTCCCTAAATCACCCAGCTGAAGCCCAAATCCTATAATGAGTTCTTTTCAGCACTCTCTACAGAGAACTCAGAATCCCATGAGCAGCAAGGCCACACATTTAACTACTGGTGGCTCCAGGTGATCTGGCCTGCAGGGCATCTATTGGACATTTGCCCAAAGTCCTGCAGAATAATCAGGTTGTTTGCCATGCAGAGAAGGGAAAAGTGATCCAAGTAAAAAGGCATAGATGAGCTAAACACTTTTGCAGGAGGTGGAGGGACCCCTGTTTGTGGATAGTGCTGGGGTGGGGGACATACAGTGGAGGTGGGGTTGGGGCCAGAGCATGAGTGTTGAATGCTAAGCTATAGAATGATGCTGAGACCAGGGTGAAGGGCACAAGACCTGACCCTGGAAGAGTGAGCACCTCCTTCAGCTTTGCACCCGAGGCACCTCACTCCCCTCACACTAATTCCAACCCTACTGGAGTTTCTGGAATTGCCTCTAATTCAGAGCCAGCCCCCAGCCTTGACTCAGTCTAGGGGGGACACCAGTCCCCATCAGTCTGGGGACACCCTAGACTCAGGCCAAGACTCAGGCCATGGGGACACCAGTGGGCAGAGCTGTCCCCCAGTGCCATCTGTATGGCCAACCCTTTCTCCTGCTAACTATAGTAACTGTTTCTAGGCTTCAACTTGTGCCACACTCAGCTACCCCAGCTCCTGGCATGAGACTCAGTGTGGATTCATGGGCAAGGGGCCACCGACCTCCCACCCCTGATTGCCAACCCCCCAGGGCTTTTTGGCCTCTGTCCACTGCCCTCCATCCCTCCTGTAGACCCCTGCCTGTCAAAGACCTGGCCTCTCTCGTCAGCCCAGGACTCAATTTGGGTCCTCTCTGACCCCTGTGTCCTTTGGTGCTTGGCCACACCTGCCTGGCTCTCTTCGATCCCTGGGGCCTCTATGTGGCTGACTCCTGACTGGTAAGCTTTGAATGCTGGAGGTCAGGTAGGCTCTGTTCTCAGCCTTACATTTTCCTTGAGTGACCTTACCTCCTCTGCTGGTTCCTATGACCCTAAGACCCCCAGATCTCTTCCCAGTCTCCAGACCACTGAATCCTACCACAAGATAGATGCTTTCATTTGGGGCCCCAGAGTTCCAAACACCCATCTCAGGCTGGGTTCTCTGTGTCAGAGACTCATGCTCCAGGGATGTGATAGGAACAACTCCTGGGAGAATCTGATGAGGGCACAGAGGAAGCAGGATCTGGAAGGGGAGAGGATGCTGAGTGAGGACCCCACAGATGGCAGCTCCATCCTGGTTCCCCAGTTACTCTGGAGGCTAAGTCACACTGCAAGCCTGCCACTCCTGGAGGCAAGGTGTTTGGGCTTGCATACTCCTGTGCCCATGATCAAGGGTGGGCTTACCCACCCATTCCCAGCCACAGCAGCATCCAGAAGGAGCCTGCCTAGGAAGAGATGCAGGAGCAGGATGGGCCAGGATGCAAATACCATCCAAACAGGTAGAGGGTACAAAAACATGGGAAGAGACTGCACCCATCATCCCCTCCAATTGCTCCCCCGTCAAGATTTGTCACCTCCACAAGTAGTAAACTCTGGGGCCCAGGCCCAAAAGCAGAAACCACCAGTCCAGGTGGTTCAAGTGGCCCAGTCCAGGTCAGTTCAAGCATCTGGGCCAGCTCTCCCTCTGTTACTTGTGCTGGGAGGTGGCACAGGGAAGCCCAACCAGGCCTTGACCCAGGAACCCCTGGTCTATTAGGAGTCCCTGATACCAAGAAATGACAGAGGAAAAGAGATGTCATTATTCCTCTACCATTCCTCCACGAGGAAGTGGGACTTGGGCTGGGGCGTGAGGACAGGCTGCTTAGACTTGGGGCAGGGAGACAGGTCTGGGGTGAGAAAGATGTCACAGAATGAGGAGGCATTGATCTAGAGGTGAAAGGGATGATTCAGGCAGGAGATGGGGGGCAGGATGCAGCCTGGTTTACATGGGAAACAACACTGGTTTCACCAAGAATTCCCACAACTTTATCTGCATGCCACCTGCACGGTTTTCGACCTAATGATTTTCTATAAAGAACTCTCATTTAAAAGAAAAAAAACTTGAATGAGTTTCTTTCAAAAGGACATTTCATATTACTACCTCAAGTAGAAAGTGAATATCACTTGCCTAGAAAAAGAGAGAGGGGATTGTCCAGAAGGCCGTTGGACACATGGGTCTGGAGCCTGAGGGTGGGGGATCTGGACAGGAGGTGCACATTTGGGGTGACCAGCATGTGGACTCTGTGCCCCAGGGCACCCCCAACAAGCTGGGGAGTGTGGGAAGGTGTGGGAAGCCGAGGGGGTAGGGCCGCCAAGGAGGGGGTCTGCTCGCTGGGAGCCCGGAGCACCTGGAGAAAAACATACAGCCCACTGGGGATTATGGAAGCTCAAATACCAGATCCCTCCTTTAGGAACACAGCCTCAGCATTTTGCTATAAAATGCTTTTCCTACCTCTCCCATAAATGTAAAATGTTCTTTGAAAAAAAAAAGTATTTTTTTTTTTTTTTAACGAGAACAACAAATGATTGATATTCTTCCAAGGGATTAAAAAACTAAAAACCAGCTTTTACTTGATGCAGCCGTCGATACCTTCAACACATCCCTTTCCAAAAATAACAATAACAAAACAAAATGCAAACAGGGCATGTTGGACACCAGAGTAGGAAAGTTTCCAGAAAAATTAAAAAAATATATATTTGTCTAAGGTTTTAACAACCAAACTGACAACCCCCTGCCCTTGGCTTCCACGCTGTAATCAGAGCTGAACAATGGAGTGAAGACAAGCCTGTTTTCCCCGGGGTGCGGCCCATGTCAGCAGATGCATCAGTGGGGAGCTTTGTGCTCTCCAGCTGATGTGCAAAGCAGCTCTGCTAGCTGGTTTCCTGGTTTGAGTTTGGGGCATCTGTGCCGCCCCCCTCAGCAGCCGGCTCCCTCTTCCAGGACACTGGGCCCTTCCCTGCACGGTCTGCTGGTTCCCTACCTCTGAGCCTTAGCAGTTACTTTCTCTCCATCCGGTACATTCTTAATGCCACTCCTCCTCAATCTCTGCATGTTCAAATTCTCACCATCTCCTAACACCAAGGCGAGCACAGCATCCAACAGACCTGCCACAACCCTGGTTTATACCACGTGATTATTAACAGTGTCTCCTTTCACTTTCAAAAACTAGGGATCCTGGTTCATAGGACAGATTCTATAATCACCTGACAGGAGGCCCAACTCAAATGCGTCCTCTAGGAAGCCACCCCTGATTTCCAGAGCCATGTCTTCTTTATCCTGAATTTGCACAGCCCCGAGTCCTCTTCCTGAATACATCATACACACTGTAATGGGCACTCTCCTCTGCATGCAGGCCTTTCTCCTCTACTAGGCAGATACAGTCTCTTCATTAAAAACATTTATAGACATAGTATTGTGGGTTAGACTGCATCCCCCCAAAAAGATATATGCCCATTCTCACCCCTGGTACCTATGACTGTGACCTTATTTGGAAATAGTTTTTGTAGAATGACCCAGGTTAAGATGAGGTCATTTGGGTGGGCCCCAATACAGTATGACTATGTCCTTGTAAAAAAGAGAAATTTGAACACAGAGACACGGAGAGAACTCTACCGTGTGACCAGAGTGACACGTCCGCAAGCCAGGGATGCCAACAGCTGCCAGCAAACACCAAAAGCTGGAAGGGGCAAGGAAGAATCCTCCCCTGGAGCTGTCAGAGGAAGCAGGACCCGACCCTTCTGACACTCAGCTCTGGGACCTCTAGCTTCCTGACCTATGAGACAGTAAGTTTCTGTTCTTTTTTTTTTTTTTTTAATTTTTTTAAAGACTTTATTTTTCATAGAGACAGAGAGAGAGAGAGAGAGAGAGAGAGAAAGAGACACAGGCAGAGGTAGAAGCAGGCTCCACGCAGAGAGCCTGACATAGGACTCATCCAGGGTCTCTAGGATCACATCCTGGGCCGCAGGCGGCGCTAAACCGCTGCGCCACTGGGGCTGCCCGTAAGTGTCTGTTCTTAAAAGCCACTCTGTTTTGGGTACTTTGTTACAGCAGCCTTAAGAAATGGAGAAAGACAGTAACTACTCTTTTAAATGACTGCTTCATTGGCATACAATAAATATATAAATAAATACTATAAGATTCACCCCCTCCCTTTTTTTTTTTTAAGATTTTGTTTATTTATTCATGAGAGACACAGAGAGAGTACCGTCTACACCTTGCTCCTTTGGCTCTGCCTATCCTGGACATTTCATGCAGTTTGTGGCATTTTGTGACTGGCTTCTTTCACTGGGCATGTTTTCAGGGTACATCCATGTTGTAGCATGTAACAGTAGTTTACTCCTTTTTATGACTAAATAGTATTCCATTGTGTGCCTAGACCACATTTTATTTACCACTTCATCAGTTGATGGACGTTTGGGTTGTTTCCACATTCTGGCTCTTATGAATAAGGCTGCTGTGACTATCCGTGTACAAGTTTTTGCATGGACATGAATTTTTTATTCTTGGATAGAGATACTTAGAAAAGATTTATTTACCTATGAGAGAGAGAGAGAGAGAGAGAGAGAGAGTTCAAGCACAGGGAAGGGCAGAGGGCAAGAGAAACTTTAACAGACTCCACAGTGAGTGCAGAGCCCGCCTCCGGGCTCAATCCCATGACCCTGAGCCAAAACCAAGAATGGGTTGCTCTACTGACTGTCACTCAGGGGCC